>NC_071394.1:110259753-110397253 GCF_022682495.2 Desmodus rotundus | reverse complement strand
ATTTATAAATCATCCTAAATTTTCCTTCCATTCAATACTTTGAGCAAAAACTATGACCAAAACTGTAAAAACATTAAAAAGAGAGAATAAAAGCCTGACTTGTAGGTCTCCCTGCAGGGCTAATTGAAGAACAGTAGGGGATAGTATGTTAAAAATCTATTCAGAAAATTGTTAGTCAATGTTTACAGACGTTCACTGCCCTTAAAGACCCTGGAGAAAAGGTGGCCATCAACAGAGATGCTCTGCAAACCTCTTTGACTTGTACAAGACACTATAGCAAAGCTGTGCATCAAACAGTATTGAAACAGAGTTAAGAATATAATCAATCTGACCGAGATTTGGAGGGGGCGTACGGAACGGAGAAGGAGTGTACGGATGGCATACAAAAGAGTTATACAACTTTCTCTCGAAAAACTTAGGTTCAACAAGGAAGCAAAATGAATGCCCATGAGTGGACAGACATGGTCCAACCAATCAGAAATTGACTATCTTTCTAGACTCTTCCCTCTCCCTGCCCTACATTTACTCTCTTACTAAACTCTGTCATTTCTACCATGTTTATGTTTCCTGAGCCTGTCAGTCCTCTCCATTTTCGCTGACATAGTATTAGTTCGGGCCCCTATTGCCCTTAACGTGGTAGTCAGGATGGTCTGCCAGGGGTGTCACACTCCTTTTCACAGGGGGCCACATCAGCCTTGCCATTGCCTTCAAAGGGCCAAAGGTAATTTTAGGACCGTATGAATGTAACTACTCCTTAACTGGGGGCAAGGAGGTTGGCGCTGCCACCAGGTAGAAATAAGGTGCCAGGCCGGATAAAACAAGGTGGACGGCCGGATTCAGCCCGAGGGCCTCGTGTTTGCCACCTGTGGTCTAGGCCATGCAGTGATAACAAACAACCCCCAAATCTCAGTGGCTTAACACTACAAAAGTTTCTTATTCATGCAGCGCATCCGACATGCGTCATCTGAAACGCTACTTACCGTAATCACTTAGGGACCGAGGTTGAGGGAGGCTCCGTGACCACCAGGCAGGAGCCAAAGGACAAGATGAATCACACGCTGGCTCTGAAAGTTGCCACAGAAATGACACCTCTGCTAACACCTCATTAACTAGCGCACGTCGCACAGCCACACCCAACCTCACAGGGAGACTAAATGTACAATCATACCATACGCCCAGGAGAAAGAAAGAAGGGAATGTTTGGTGGGAAACACCAATGACCACCGCCTCTGGCTTAACCAAATAACCCCTCAACAGGTCGCCCTGCCTCCTGCCTCGCCTCCTCCAATTCATCCTCTCCACTGACCTTTCTTAAATTCAAATGTGATTTTCTGAGCATATTACCACGTTGATTAAAAATGTTGAATGGCACATCTATCACCTGCGATGAAGCTAAACTTGTTTGGCATGTTGAGCAAGCCCATTTAAACCTCTTACATTTCCTTCCTCATCTACTAGCACTACTGAAACCATCCCCAACAAATGAGGATAGGAACTGGGGTTCTATAAGGAAAACGGTACGGAGGTGGGGGCAACTTATAAGTGCAATACACGTAAAATCAGCTTCCAGATACTCACAGTAAAGGAAAGGTAACCCACTGTCCCCAAAGTGTTGGTCCCTGAAGCTCAGATATTTGCCACTACTACCATAGCTTTCTCCATGGCCACGCCTCTGCGCATTTCTAAGCTTCACCTGCCTCACCCAGATATGAAATGTGAACTATGAAGCACTGTCTTATGAAAACACTCAACCTAGCTTCAAAATGGCAAGGGGAGATTCGAAATGCCCTTGTGTTGCTAAAATGTAATGCCAGTAGAACAAAGTATACCATGACAGCCCAGCACATTCCTAAACACTTTTCCTTTCCGCAAACACTACTTTCTACGCTAGCCCTGTATAAAAGTATCAAATATCCTCTCAGAGAACACAAAAATATTCTTGACATAATTTAAAAGCATGGAACAATCTTTAGATATGCTTTTAATTGGGGGGATGAATAAAGAAAACACCCTTTAAAGAGTAATCCATGGAATTAGCAATTCCCAAGAGGTGATAGCATGTGGGGTGCTGCACCTGTGGCAAAGCTCCAACAGCAGGGGCCATGCTGTGGCGCCAGGCTGGGACTCTTCTGTAGCAGAGACGTCATCCCAAGATCCATCAATAGACAGCTCACGCCATAAATATGCACATAAATTCAAAATCTTAGTGGTGGTATTGTTATTCTAATGGAAATACTGTACATCTTAAATCAGGAGAGGCACTGCATTTAATTTGGAAGTCAAGTTTCTGTGACAATGTAGGACTGCCTTGAGGAATCCCATTTACTCTGTGGCTCCTTCATCTTTGATAATGGACTTATTCTTTCAGTCACCTGAAAGCTGATTATATTTGGAGCCTTGGAAATCATCAATAGTCAATCACTGTTTTGGGCAGATCTTGAAGATGGTATTGTGGAGTGTGTAGCCACTCATCTATTCATTCATTGACTCTTTCAATAAATATTTGAGTGCCTCCTCCAAGCCAGAAACTGTCCTAAGCCCCGCCCCCCCCCCTCCTCCGGGGAAGCAGCCCCGAACAAGACAGACACAAAGTCTTGCCCTCATGGCACTTCCACTGTAGTGCAGCCGAGGGTCAGAAAGTCAGGGTCAAAGGCTGGCTCTGATGTTAAACAAAAGGATCTGTTTCCTCAATGGTAAAACCAGGGGGCTGGAGGAAGTTTCAACCTAAGGCCCCACCCTAGAGGGCATTCAAAAGTAAATAGGGAGGCTGCTAGCACTTAGCATCGGAGGCCAGGGATGCCAAATGTCTTTAAGATAGGACAGCCTCTCGCCAGAAAATACTGTCTCACTCCAAATGCAAGTAAAATTCCTTTTGAAAAACCCCTGATGCTTTCTAAGCCTCCTTCCATCCGTATAAATTTGGAAGAATTGGCTTCTATTTCTTCTCGAAAGAAAAACACGGAGGTGCTTACTATCTCAGAGAACACATCAAAGGAAGAGGATTCCTCATAATTCTGCATTTCTCTTGGATCTTCTAACCGAAAGTACAAACCTAGAGTCTTGTGAAAATGAAAACGCCAGCCAAAAACACATTTTCTCATTCCAAGAACAGATTACCATCAGAAAGGTGTCTGGATTTTTTTCTCCCCCAAAGAAACTACATTAACAGTCTCGTACAACCTTGAGACAACTGTGAGCATCCTCTATCAAAAGAGAAGCCCTGCGCATACCACCAAACACAAGGAGCATACATTACCTAAAATCTCAGTCCATCCTGAACAGAAGTTTGTGTCTTAATTTACCAGACTGATGTTAGAACCACTCTCCAGCTCTCCCTGAACCACAGTAGATAACGTCAGTGTTTTCTTAGCATTAATCTAAGGTGCCCAATATACAAATGAGTTCTATGATGATCTAATGTGTTCCCCCTTTTTAACCTGTCCTTCTTTGGAGATTTTGTTCACATGCTTCAGGGGGGGAAATTAAATAAAATCAGTTCAGAGGGGGGGGTAGAAAATTTGAATTTCTAGCTAATTCCCAAACAATGGTGGTGCTGCAGTTGCTGGTCACTGAACTTCACTTTGAGAACCATAAGTTTAGACAATTTCTTTTAAGTATACTTCCTGAGCTGAGCAAATGTCAAAATTATCCTGTAGCAGCAAAATGCAAGAAACGATTCCAGAGTCTGACCCTGTTTTTGATGCCTAACTTTGGTGTCAAACTTTGTGAAACATTGAAATTTATAGTTCTTACTCAAGGTGGCTGATGGCCACTAATTACTAATACAACATCAACAAAAAAACTACATGAGGGACTTTCTCTACTCTTCCCAGAGAAGGAGCAAGGTTTAGAAGTAACAGTGAGAATTTCCTAGACTTTACAACTTTTCAAAACAGCACCCCTATCTGTTCCCAAACCAAATCTAAAGGACTGAATTCAAGGTTGGCTCAGTGGAATCTGGCCACTGAAGTGCAACTAGTAATTAAAGCCAACACTCCCCACAAATGGATCGAATTCTGGCTGAATTTGATGGTGTTTTTGACAAGGTCATGCTGCCCTTCGGGATATCATGGGCAAGATGCCCTTGAACTAGCGCAATTTGAACTTCCTGAAGTCAGGGTGTGCTGCAGGGCAGATTTACAAGGATGTGGTATGAGGACTGAGGTAGAGTCCTAACTTGGACACTTTCTGCCAGTAACAATGAGAGGGTGATAATACTCTGCGGATTCCTTATCTGCAGAATGGGGTGAGGAAGACCTGCTCCAAGGCTGGCTGTGAGGATTTAATAGAATTATGTACATAAAAGAACTTTGTAAATAGTGGAGTGCTACACAAGGCAAGCTTTTTAACCTGTAGAGAGATTATTAATTTAATAATAAGTCATAGAGAATAGTCCTGTTCTGTTTATACCTGAAGCTTCAAGCAGCAGCCCAAAGGGGTTTGAATTTTCTGAATTAGATTTGTATACAGATTGTTTACAAAAATATGACGATGAGCTTTTTAAAATGTAGGATACCTATATCTACAATGCGTTCATTCTGATTAGAGATCCGAGTGGTTTTCAGGTCTTTGGTCCTTCATATTAGTTTTTCTCACCTTTTAGAAACACATGTACATAGCCTAGAGCGTTCCTAAAATTCTAAGGGTGGAGATAGATGTCACCTAGAGTAAGTGTATATGCTTGACACACAGTAACTGGGAAATGTACTCATGCTTTGCCCTGTGTAGCTTTCAACTTTGAAAAAGGACTCACTATCTAACTTTAAGGCTTACTATAAAGCTACACTAACCAAAACAGTGTGGCATTGAAGACAGAATAGACTAGAAAGCACAGAAATAGACCTATATACATGGTCAAGTGACTTTCAAGAAAAGTGAAAATATGAGTAATTTAATTGAGAGAGAATAATGTTTCAAAAATGGCGCTAAAACAACAGGACTCATACAGAAAGCAAAACAGAGTGATCCAAAACCTTGATCTGTCTTACATTATGTACAAAAGTCAGCTCAAAATGGGCGACAGCCCTAAGAGTACACTCAGAGGAAAATGTAGGAGTAAATATATGTGTTCCATAAAGCAAAGGTTTTCTTAGATATAACACCAAAGATGTGATCCATAAAAGAAAAATATTGACTTTATCAAAGTCAGTTGATAAATTGAACTTCCTCAAACTAAGAGAGTCTGCTCTTTAAAGATACTGTTGAGACCATTCAAAGACGGGCTACAGGCTTGGAGAAAATATTTGCAAATTGCATATCTGATGACAGACTTGTATCTAGGATATTTCAAAAAACTGTCAAAACTGAATAATAAGAAAACAACAACACTTTTTAAAAAAATTCTCATCCAAGGACATATTTTCATTGCTTTTGGAGAGATTGGAAGGAAGAGAAACATCAGTGAGAAAGAGAAGCATTGATCGGTTGCTTCCCTGTGTGCTCCCAGACTGGGGATGGAACCCACAATCCAGGGAAGTGAACTGATCAGGAATGGAACCCGTGACCTTTTTTGTTATGGGACAACACTCTGGGCTACATTAGCCCTGACCAGCAACCCATTTTTTTTTAAATGGGCAAAATGTTTGAAAAGAAACGTCACCAAAAATGTATAAGCAACAAATAAACACATGAAAAGATGCTGAACTGGAGAAATACAAGTTAAAACCACAGGAGAAAGCACTACACACTTACTAGAAAGGCTAAAAGTAAAAACCAAAAAATCTGACCACAGTAAGTGTTTACGAGGATGTGGAGCTGGAACTTTCATTCGCTGATGGTAAGGAAGCAAAATGTCACAGCCACTTGGAAATGTGTTTAGCCATTTCTTATAAAGATAACCTACACTTGCCATACAACCCAACAATCACATTCTCAAGTATTAACCCAAGTGAAATAAAAGTTTCTGTTCACACTAAAGCACATTCACATAAAAGTATTACAACACCGCAAATGCCCCACAACCATGTAACTGTGCAATGGATAAACTAACTGTGATGCAGCGATACCATGGAACACTCTTTAAAAACAAGGACTGAGCTACTGATGTGCACACGACATGGATGAATCTCAAATACATTTAGATAAGTGAAAGCAGCTTGACCCAAAGGTCTGCATACTGTATTATTCCAATTACATGACCCTTGAAAAGGCAAAACTATGGAGACTGAAAATAATTGCCAGGGAATGAATATGGGGGACAAGTTGTCTGCCAAGGGGCCACATAGGGGAATTATTTTAATGATTAAACTATTCTATAACTCATTGTTGGGATGGTTTATAACACTGTATTTGGTATATCTTGTAGAACTATACACTAGAAAGTTTATTTTACTGTATATAAAGTATACCACATCAAAATAAAGAAAATGTACCATTCCACTTTCAAAAGTAAGATTATGTTAATAATTAAATATAGTTTTGAAAGTACAGTCATTTTCAGCTTCCACTGGGATAACAACATAACGGGGTACAAGCAGGCATGGCCGTGGCACCAGACAGAGAATCGCTGTTACAGGAATAATATTATCCCTTCCCACCTTCCTGTTCTATGTAAACCTCCATTCTAGAATAAATTAGTAGATGCAAAGTAATTATTGACCTTCCCACATCCAAGCCAGGGCCTGAAGTGAGAACCAGGCTGTGCGAAGTTTACCAGGCAGTGAGGGCAACCCAGGAAGCAGGACTGAGCCCTGGTGTGGAGCTGGGCTGAGACCTCAGCCACTGAAGGCTTAGCATTTGGAAAGCAGGAGTCAGGTGCCCCACTCAGGCAGACACCACTGGTGAGGTGGGTTTTAATGACACATATCCCCTCTAAAGCTATTTCAGTGCTAAAAAATAAGGAAGTGATGAAAAATAATAATATTAGTAATCATTGGCATTTATTGAGCATTTATATCCCTGTGCTTTACACGCATCATTTAATTTCATCCTCATGGCTACTCGATGATGCAGATGAGAACATAGCCTGCGTCTCAGAAACAAGGAAAACAAGCCATACAGAAGTCAAATACATGTCCCCAAATTGTACCGTTAGTATATGGTGGGGCCAGTACTTGAGGCAGTGCTCCGAATCCAGTTTTTTTAACCAAGGGAGGAAAAATACGAAAGGTTTGTCTTTTTGTTTTCAAATTCTCTGAAAGTGTTCTTGGAGGTGCCTGAAAGCCAGTACAGCCAATTCTAATAGCTCCCAACCCTTACTGTTAATGTCATATAGATATGTGTGTGTGTGTGTATGTATATATATAGTTTAGTTTAAAATAACTCCCTTGCCCTCCTCCTCTTTGTTACTGTTCTTCTCCCCCATGCACCTGCCAAATGGCGAACAGGGCTGTGTCGCTAACACTTGCATACCAACCTCAGATCTCACAACCCCTCTATTTATCAGGCAACAATGTTACCAACAGTAAGTGCCCCCATAACTAAAGAGGTGGAAGCAGGACGTGGGGGAGCATCTGTCGATATGTTTGGAAATGGACAATAAAGAACTGGTGCATGGTTTTAACTTTCTAAAGTCACATCGTTGGGACATTTGGAATAAACAATGGCCTATTGGGCCATCGGGCAGGAGGCTGCAGCAGGGGACTGTGGCTAAGTGGGGGCAGATGGTGCAAGGTTTCAGTCCTACATCACCAGCATGTGGCGCTTTGCAGCAGTGGTTCTGACAGAGGGACAGAGGTGGGGATCACAATGTGCTAATGCAGTGAATGAAAGGAAGCTGCAGGCCCCCTTCCACAGCCTGACCCACACTCAGCCTGAAGTACACACGCAAAGAGCTCCTTTATCACACTGCTCTTCGTCCCCAAGGTTGACACCGAGTGACCCCCATAGGGCTTCCCAGGGGGCCAGCAGCATTAGCACAGACGGCCACTGCTGACATGCTTCCCCACACATTCCGAGGGACAAGTGGCAACGGGTCGACTGGTGTTTCAGAAAAACCTCATCCTCCAACTTTGCAAAAGAGCATCACCACTGGAGAACTAAGCACTCACAAGAAGAGGCCTGCAGGGCGTTCATGCGGGCAGTTCTGTCAAGAGGCAGAACCATGGGGCCTGCAGTGTGGCACTGCCTCTTCCAGGTACAGCTTCAGTGATTTTATCTCAGCTTGGAACACAAAGTGTGTTCTGATACTAATACTGATAAAAGCATAAAGGCTGGCGCCATCTGCCATGGCAACTATCAAGATGGCAGATGCTTTTCATCAGCTTTATCTGAACTTTGCATTAATGGGAATTCAGAGACTGTGGGTGCATTTTCAAACAAAAAAAAAAGGACATTAAAATGATAGCACTCCTCTGAATAGAACCAATTCATCAAATATCAACCTATTCTCACCGCCTTTATCTCTCTTGTAAGGAAAATAAGGGGGGAAGAATCTTGCTGTGCTTTGCGTGGTTGCTGCTGTTTGTTTTTTGGTTTTCCTGTGTGTGTGTCACTCCAATCGTCTGTGGCTTTCTGCAGCAGACTCCCAATGGCTCTGGCCCTGGGGAATTAGCTATAGAGGGGCTGTCACCTCCAAGCAGTCCTGCTGCTGCCGTAGCAAATGAGATTTAAATGTGCAGTCTCTGAGGGCAGGGCAAGCAACAAAATAGTGTGTGCGTGTTCAGAGCACACCGCAGGTAACAACAGAGGCATTTTTCAAGTGTAAAAGAAGAGAAAGAGAGAGAGAGAGAGAGAGATGGTGTTCCAAGAGGACTGCCTGGAACTGGTATATAATGCATGTATATTTTTTTGAAGTTTACAGTGTATAGCGGGTATGCCTTTTCTTCATTCATTAGCCACAGAACAGGACAATTCACTATGTTTCAAAAAGCTGCTGTTTACATCCAGCCCACGAGCTTAGTTACACTGTCAGGGAAAGCATACAGGATGTATAAATACATGATGGTACTAGGCTGTGTCCATGGTTCTGTTCTGCTTCTCTAGCTTATTATGTTATCCTTCCATAGGGTGTTCTCCCTCCTTTGGGCTTGTTAATTAAGTGTATATTTTATCTATTTATCTCTAAATGTATTTATTTCAGAAACTTTACTCAGGCTTATAAGTAAGATATTGAACTTAAAATAGATGAGTGTTTTTATTTCTATGTTTTATATATATATACATATATATACATACACATACATCAAACATAGAAATAAATACACAAAGGGGAAGCCACCAAAAACTAGAATTACCTTCTGGGAGGGCAGGCCTCTTGTAGTACAGTCTTCCTCCACAAGGTAACTATTCTAGGAACCCATCTGTATCAGTGTACCAGCGGGCATTGTTGTGAGAGGCTGCATTTGGCTTCAGTGAACTTTTTTCAGTCCAATACATTTGCCCATTTTGTGATGGGCGATTTATGAGCACACCTACCCACATCACGCTGAGTGTTCAGTAGTTTTTCACCAAAAAATGCAAGACCCCTGTGCCCCACCCTCCCTATTCCCCTGAACTCGCCTGCAGCAACTTTTTTTTGTTTCCCTGGATAAAAAAGTCCTCAAAGGGAAATGTTTTGCTGATGTAGAAGAAGTGAAAAAAGACAGTAGAAGCACTAGAAGGCATCGAAATCCACAAGTTCAAAACTGTTTTTGGAGTGGAAAAAATGTCTCAATAGGTGTATTGCATCGAATGGGGGATACTCGAAATGTGACTGAAGTTTAAACATGTGAGAATAAATACACAATTTTTTATAAACAAATCCTGTTTTGGGGGGTCTCCCCTTGTATGTAAAGCAGAGAAATAGATATGTATACAAACATAAATAAATACACAAACTTGACCATTCACACATATATAAATATCCTTACATATAGCTCAGTAATAACATAAACAGAAAGCAGCATGCAAATCAGAAAAAAATGAACACACAACAGAGTTATACAAATATTTAAAGTCAGAGGCTTTAAAACTGCTCAAAAGACTACCATACATTGGAGAAACCCTTTGTATAGAGTATTTTTCACTCCGAAAAGAAACAAGATGAAAATCAAAACCAGAGAAGATGACTAGAAAAAAGTGGAAGAGCAGCACCGTGGAAGAGCCACAAGCTCCTCTGAGAAATTCGAGCTGGACCACTGACCTCTGTCTGGCCCAGGGGCTCATGGAGATACTGCAGAGGGCATGGCAAGCCTGCCCCGTTGCGGGGAGTAATCCAGTTTAGGCTAGTCACACAAAGAGAGCTCTGTGAGGATCCTCGTCTTCCTCATCATGACCAGGTGGATGGGCTGCAGGGCGGTTTCCCCACATGATCACAGGAATATTTCCACTGTAATTTCTCCATACAAAGACTCACTCTCAGATATGTTTCCAATTTTTTGTTTGTAAAATGGAGAGCGGCGAGGGAGAGGGAGAGAGGGGGAGAGAGAAAGAGAGAAAAAGAGAAAGAAAGGAAGGGAGAAAGGGAAGAAGGAAGGAAGGAAGGAAGGAAGGAAACCAGGAAGGAAGGAAGGAAGCAAGCAAGCAAGCAGCCTATACAAGAATATAATTGCTTGCTGGCATGCTTTGCTCTGAATCCCACACATCATCTGAGGGTAAAAGTTTATGCTCCAAGAAGACACAAGGAACAGAGTTTTGCTTTAATTTTCAGTCTACCCAGTTGTCTACTCTTTAAACAAAAAGGAGAAGGGGCTATATTTTTAAAAAATTCATTTCAAACACCTTCATATGTTCAACATCATCTCATTTAATAATTTATAACTTCCCTTGGGCTGAAAAGTTACCCTCAGCTCTCAGTGTGAGGCACTGTTTTAGAAGTAAAAAAGGCCAAACTCCACATTATTCATAAGGAAAAACAAGTTTTAATGGATCTTTTTATTATAATAAATGAATAAATAACTACTTAGTCCTAACAACCCAATTAAGTACTAAATTGACAAGTTTATGTTTGTAGAAGGGACAAGGAAAGGTAAACTCCTGTAAAAGGAAATGCTAATACACACTGGGAGCAAATGTGCAGCAACAGGACATAATACAAATCTTCTCAGAATGAGATGACTCAGAAAAGGCAGGCTGAAGCAATGCAGCAATAAAAAGCACAGTGATGAGAAAGTGTCTTGGACTTCTGGTCAAGATGGAGGCATAGGTAACAAGCCTCACCTCCTCAAACAACTATAGAAAGAAAAATACAACTAGACCACAAAAAAATTTCACCCAGGACTGTCAGAAAATTGAGCCATGTGGAAATCTGACAACCAAGGATTTAAAGACGCCACATTCATCCAGACAGGTAGGAGGGGCGGAGATGCAGAGGTGCGTGGAGAGGTGCAGAGAGGCGCAGAGATTGGAATGGGTGGTCCCATATCCACTTATGGTATTTAAAAATCAGGAGGGATATCTCAGGAGCAAGGGATCCCAGCCCCGGACCAGACCACCCAGTCAGGGTTCCAAAGCCAGGAAGATAAGTCCCCATAACTTCTGGCTATAAAAACCAGTGGGAATTGGAGCAGCAGGGGAAACTTCAGGATTCTTAAGAAACTCCATGTAAAGGGCCCACAAGGGACTTGGGACTCACACAAACCCACACCCTCTGGGATTCAGCACCACGGCAACAGCTGGAAGGGCAACAGTGGCATACGGGGAGAAAGTGAAGTGACTGGCGGCAAGGCGAGTGCCGGGAAACAGCTTCCTTCCAGGCAAAACTCCAGAGGCCAGGCAGTGGCCCCTCTGAACCCTCTCCAAGCCTTCTCCTATCCCCTCTCAAAGCCCTTGCCAACATACAGCAACAGAGTGGTGACATGGTTGCCCTGCCCTAGCAATTACCTAAGGCTCCACCCCATACGACTTAATAGGCTTGCTTTCCTAAAATAGGCCACACTACTAAGAGAGTCAAAGTGGCTCTACCTAGTACACACAAACAAGCACAGGGAGGCTGCCAAAATGAAGAGAAAAAGAAATATGGCCCAAATGAAAGAACAGAACAAAGCTTCAGAAAAAGAACTAAACGACATGGAGATAAGCAATCTATCAGATGCAGAGTTCAAAACACTGGTGATCAGGATGCTCCAGGAACTCACTGGGTACTTCAAAGGCATAAAAAAGACCCAGGCAGAAATGAAGGTTGCACTAAGTGAAATAAACAAAAATCTACAGGGAACCACCAGTGGACGGTATGAAGCTGAGAAACAAATCTACAATTTGGAACACGAGGAAGGAAAAAAACATTCAATCAGAACAGCAGGAAGAAAAAAGAATTCAAAAGAAAGAGGATATGCTTAGGAACCTCTGGGACATCTTTAAACATACCAACATCCGAATCATAGGGGTGCCAGAAGGAGAAAAAGAAGAGCAAGAAATTGAAAACTTATTTGAAAAAATAATGAAAGAAAAATTCCCTAACTTGGTAAAGGAAACAGACATAAAAGTCCAGGAAGTACAGAGAATCCCAAACAAGACGAACCCAAAGAGGACCATACCAAGACACATCATAATTAAAATGCCAAAGCTTAAAGATAAAGAGAAAATCTTAAAAGCAGCAAGAGAGAAGAGCGTTACCTACAAAGGAGTTCCCAAAAGACCGTCAGCTGATTTCTCAAAAGAAACTTTGTAGGCTAGAAGGGAATGGCAAGTATTATCTTTAAAAAAAGAAACTGTCTTAACCAGAAGAAAGTATGTGGAGAACAGGACTCAAATGCCAGCTTTGACACTAGCTCTGTATTCTTACACACAGGACTTATTTTCTCTGATCTTTGAGATCTCTCTTAAAATCAGAATTCACTTTTTGCCATCCTTGGACTATTTAAATGAATATGAAAAATTAATGTATGCTCCAATGTAGAAGTGCCAACTTTTCGTTTTATCCAGTAGGGACAATGAAAGACAGTCATATTCATAGCTGACATTTCAAAAAAGATGGGATATTTTAAACCCCTAAATAAGAAGACATAATATCAAATAAAGAACAGCCTTTTAATTGGAAGAAACTTAGTTTTGGGGAAACATCATTACATTATCCTTATTTTTTCATTGCACTGTAAACCAATGAAAACTCTGTTCCAGGCTGGTTCCCATCTGCAGGTGAGCACTAGAGAGTCCCTGGAAGTGAGGTTGCCTTCTGGTGCTAACAACTCTGTGATTCTGAGTCTCGATGTCCTTTCTAAAATCATTCCTCCAAGTGAAAAGCCATCCATCCCATCCACACAATCGCTAATGCCTTGCCGATGAATGATGCTACCTATTTCACACTACCTCAAAAGGCAGCCTTGAGAGCAAAACAAAGAACTTTTTTATTTGTACAATAAACATATCTCTGAAAAGTTTCATGTAAACTCATTTGTGTATACCAGTCATGACTTAAAGGCACCACAGGAACTTTTTATTCAAATCAATCTCATAGGAATCTTTTCTTTAAAAAGGAAGAATTATATTTACAAAGTAAGCAAAAATCTATTAATCTGTCTTCTGTGTAAATCTGCACTTTTGCATATTGAGGTTACCTAAGCAAGGTTCAAATGTATTGTAAAGGATAATCTGATAGAGGCTTGTACAACTATTAATTGATTTACCCTGAAGGTCTAATTACATTTCCCATGAACAGATACGTCTACTGTAAATCTCCTCAAAATAATAATATAAGTATGTCTAAGTATTGATAAAAGCACAGGACTTCACATTGAGTGTCTTTTTTTTTTCAGGTGCTTTATATGTATTATTTCATTTAATCCTCAAAACACTCCTATGAAATACATGTTTTTATTATCTCCATTTTACAGATGATTAGGTTGAGGCACAGAAACAGGAAACAACCAGCTTAAGTTTAGGCATCTAGGAAGTGGTGGAGCCAGAACTGAGAACCAGAAATTCTGACTCCAGAGGGGCCCTCTCATCCATTCTGCTCTCCAACGGGACAGATGGCTATCTATGGATCAGTGGTAAAATTTTCCCCCGGAAATGATTTCATGACATTTCCATCACTATTAATCACCAACTCCCAAGGAACAGTGAAGACGGCAATGTAATCACATCTACCTGCCCTCTTCCCACCACCAAGGCATTGTTGTCTGTCTCCACGGGCTATGCATATACACATACATGTTCTCTGACTAATCCCTTCCGGTTCCTCCCACCCCTCCCCCTGGGTTACCTCAGTGTAGATGTTCTTTTGACCTCACATAGAGACAGCCTGAATTACATGATGTCTAAGTTTCCTTCTAGCTCTAGCTCTTTAAGGAATTTATCCTTAAAGGTAATATCTCAACCTGACATTCTCTGTAATTATCATAATGGTTGGGTTTGCCTATATACTATAAATGGAATATTCTGTGCACAATGACAAAGTAAAAGAAGATACGGCTAGCTCTCAGCTCTCTCATTCATTCATCATCATGTATGTGTTGCTCAAGCAATATGTGTCCATCAGTGAGCCAAGTGCTGGGGAGTCCATGATGAATGAAATGGATAATGTTCTTGCCCATTTGGATTTGACAGCCTAAAGGAAAAGACCTCTATTAAAGAGTTGTTAGACATCTGATAAAGGTTATAAAGAGGAAGTAAAAGTTGCAAAGGAGCACATAATAGGGAGATGGATCTGCGTTAGCCAGGTTAAGTTAGGATATGCTATAGCAACAAAGTAAGTACCAAAACTCAACACAACAAAGATTTCTTCCTCATCTGTACTCCACACTCAACATAGGGCTCTGCACGGTCATAAAGAGACTCGGGCTGAAGGAGAGTCTACCATCTGGGATGTTACTTATCACCCGGAGGAGAAGGGAGAGGGAGAATCAGACACGAGCTTCCACTGCCCGTAAAATTACCACGTGCCTTTTCTGCTCTCCATTCATTGGCTAGAAAATGTCACACGACTCTGCCTAACTGTAAGGGGGCTAGGAAACAGGGGAGCAACTGGAATGTTTGGCAAGCATTATTGTGAGTCTCTGCCCAGTAATCACAGGAGTCAGAGAGGTCTCCCCTGAAGAAGGAAAGTTTAAACTAAGACTTGAAGGCCATGTGGAGGGGATGGCGGCAGCAGTTGCGGGGTGGGGGGGGGGGGGTTGGAGAAGAAGATGCTCCAGGCAGAGGGAAACCTATGTGTGAGGGACCAGGGGCAAGAGGAAGCATGGCAAGTTTGAGGAGCTGTGTCACACCTAGATAGTAGAGATTAAAGCAAGGGCTAAACAGGGTGTATAATATATTGCTCCATCCCCAGGGAATCAGAAAGTCATTTGAAGGGTTTTTAATTTGAATTTCACCTGTCTTAGTAATAATTTTAGATAATCGAGTCATGAATTTCATTTGCTGGTGACCTCTTAGTTAAAATAACTATAAATGGGGTATATTTTGAAAAGCAGTTTAAAGGGACACCATTAGAAGATGTTCCTGGAAGTAAAATTTGTCGTCTTCCTCATAATTTCCTAGAGGGATCCACCAAGTGATAATCTGTTAATTATCAAACACTAATCCCTGTAACAGTGGCTCTTCCATCTTGGCTGCCCACTAGAACCCCCACCCTGGGAAGCCTTTACGAATCCCAATGCCCAATTAAGGCAGAATTTCTGGAGTGAAACCCACCCAGGCATTTTAAAACTCTCCAGGTAATTCCAAGGTGCAGCCAAGGTTGTGAATGACAGCTCGATGGGCTTTCAGGAACAGTGACAACTTCCAGGAAAGTGGGACAATGAAGTGTGGGAACACATATGGAAGTGACCTGGGGACTCTGCAACTACTCCTCACCCAGATTCTGTTAAGTCTCTTCGCTTTGAGGAGGAAGTACCCACCGTAAACAGACAGACTTCTGTGACGGTGGAAGTGCCCTGCAGTCTGCATTTTCCGATATGGTCGTCACTAACCACATGTGACAAATGAGCCCTAATTTGTGACTGATGTGCCTCAGGAACTGAATTTTTGAATTTCATTTTAATAAGTTGAAGTTAAAATGGAAATAACCAAATGTGCCTAGCAGCTAGCATGTTGCATAGCTCAGATCTAGACCCTTAATCTAAAATAGTTGTCTTAACTACACCTCACAAATGCCACACACGCATGTGTCTATGGCTTAAGAATACTAGGTACATAGAGGATCCATCATTTTTCTATGAAAAATTCCATCTTCAATAAAGGTGTGTGAGTAGAGATTGTGGATAGTTTGTTCTATTAAACTCACTTCCTAATATGAAGCAGCAATCACTGACAATCGCACAATACTGAGTTACGTGAAAGCTTTGAGACCATCTAGTCTAGGACTGCGGACCTAGATATCTAAGGGAGCCTCACAGGCAAAATAAACAAGTGAAGCATGTCATTGGGAAGCACATTAAGAAAATTAAGAAACAGTGTCCCTTTCCACAAAGAAACACACTGTCTGCCATTTTTCTTGACACATAGTCCTAACAGTCCTGTTTTCACTCCCTCTTCTCAGCTAATATTGCCTCATGTAGCTTTCACCCCTCACATCCAGAATGCAAAAGGTGAGAACATTCTGATGAAGGTCAGGTTGGTATTTGACTAAGGCCAGAAACAGAGCAACAGGATCCAATATTGAAAGAGACAGTTGAGTTCAGCAAATCTAAGAGCCTTGGAAAAACCACATAACTGCGTCATAATCCAGTTGTTTACTCTACAAAATGTAGAACTATTTGTCTCTTTGCAGTATTCACCTGAGGTCACCTAGTGCCAGATCTAAAGCTAGAACCCCAAGTAACTTTGCAAGTTTTCTTTGGATTAAACACTTATGCAAATTTCTTTCCATCAGCTAATGACATCAGATCTGCGGACATACTTGCAAACTGTAATTTTCTACACTAATATGTATTGTTATTGTTACTGCTTATCTAAATCACCACACACAAAGCCAGAGAACATTCCGAAGTAAAGTACTAATTTCAGACGACTCATAGTTACAACTTGAATGTCCCAAATTCTGCGATCTTGTACCTATCATGTAAGTTTATGCGTCAGTTAGAAATTTTTATTTGCTAACAACAGAAACTGAATACAACAGTGGTTCCAATAAGAGAAAAAAAAAACCAATTATTTGTCCACAAATATGAAGCCCAAGCATTGGTTTGGAGGCCAAGAACATACTGTTAGTCCGGTCAACAACTGAATAATCCCCAAAGGCAAACCTGAATTTTCCATCTTAGGAGAAAGAAACTGTTTGGGATTTTTAGATGGCAATTTTTCTAATTTCTAAGAAGTCGTAAGATCCTATCTCTGCCTGGCATGCCATTATTGGAACATCTGCTTTCTGGACTTTCTCCAAGATGAGGCCTAAGAGTAACAGAGAAAGATGATACCAAGTCCCATAAACAATGTAACCATAATCCAACAATCCAACATCACTGAATATAACATTTTTATACTAGTTTTCTGATCGCAGGTTTCTGGAGGTAGAACTGCAGGCTCTAGGCACTGGCAAAACGCCCCTCAGAAAGGTTTTCCTGGTTCTCAGGGACCATTTCCAGGACCACTAACTAGTAGGGACGAGAGCTGTTCTCCCACCGGATCAGCAGCGTTGAAGGCACTCTGCTTTTTTCCCCTCAAAGGGAAGGAACGGGAGGAATGTAGAAACAGCCTGAGATGTTGTCTTAGTTTTCACCCTTTGGCTCGTGACTGGGCAGCTATGAAATGCAGTTCAACAAGTGTGACTGCATTGCAGTGAAGGGTGCAGGAGGGACCGCTCCATCGGGGAGGCCGCCAAAGGAGCCCCATAAAATGGCCATCATCAGTGAGACAAGGAAGTCATTGAAATCAAGAGAGCCCGTCACAACACAGCTAGAGTGCTTTGAAGGGGTCTTAAATATGGGTGTTGTTAGCAATCCTGCCTCGCTGATTTTGCTGCCCTTACCTTTTCTCATCAAATACACACACACACGATCCCTTAAGAATCATTAGATAAAACTGTTCCTATTCAGATACTTCTAGTACTTTCTAGTTAAAAAACGGAATTGTTTTTTAAGAATCAACAATGTGCTAACCAACTTATAAGTCATTAGAATTTATCTGGTTTCTGAGATCAAAGGGGCAGATTAGCTGATTGTAGTTAACAAAACTGCCCTAAATTCCCAGTTGCTTTGGCACTTTTGAATAAATATACACATCTAAAATGAGTACAACATGGGGTCATGATTCTGAACAAATATTTACATTGTTACCATTTCATATCGATATATGTAAGAGAAGCACAGGATTGGTTATTATAGTTTGTGATTGGGGGAAGAAATTGAACTTTAGTTATTTAAAGAAATGGAGCAATGAGATTTGAAAAAAACATTTGGAAGATGTTTGAAACATAAATTGGAGATAACTGGGGAGGAGGAGAGGGGGACCAATGTGTGTGGAGGGAGAGCGAATGTAGCATAGGAAGGTAGGAGACAAGAAGGCCAAGAAATGGCACAGCATCACTTCAAACAGGCAAATCCAGTTCAAATTGCTGGAGGCCTTCAAGCAACAGAGGAAGATTCATTTGATTAGAGCTGTGAAGAGCCAGTGGGGGATTAAATCACTGAATACCGTGATCCCAAAGCCAGGCAGGAATGAGAAATTGTTTTGGTGGCCATGTGCACAATAATTTGGAGTGGACAGAGACAGTGCATTGGAGTCAAGAAAGAAGAATGTTCTGGTAATCCAAAAAGAAAATCAGAAACAGGATGTAGTAGAGATAGAAGGAAGAACCCAGACACCCCAGGTGCGTCAGAAAGGAGCACAGGAAAAATCACAGCAGCTCACGGAACAGGTCCATGGGGGGTGGTGTTCATTCCTGGCCATGGCGCCAACACAGCAGTGGCCTTCTTTGAGCCTGGCTATTGCTTCTTTTGCACCCAGAAAACTGTAGCCATTGACATCCTGCCTCCCCTCCTGAGCTCATTAGGGCTCTTCCTTATGAACGTCTCCTAACACTTCTCAAGCCTCATTATACCTTCAGCAGGCATGCTTGCTTTCTTAGTGTAAGTGGTTGCCTTTCGCAGGTGGCTATTTATGACCAAGGACAGATAGGAAGGTGCTGAAGTCCGCCCTGAAGTTTGGGGCGTAGTGGATCATTGGATAATAAAGACAGCATACGAAGGAAAAGCAGTAGGGGAAATTCCAGCAGTGGAAGAATAGGAAATGGGATCGTGGCTACACAGCCACAGAATGCAGGTCAACAATTACTGCCTCGAAGTGGAGGGGGCTGGAGGAGCATCTCCATTTAGAATGCAGCGAGAGCAGTCCTACAAGACGGATCGCATTAATATGAAAAGAATATTATTGAAATCAAGAAGGTACAACAGAGGGCAACCAGAATGATACAAGGATTCAAGGACCTTAATTATTTACAAAGGCTGGAAACATAGTTGCTCTCCTTTCCTCTGTAAAAAAAAAAAGGAAAATGTAAAGGGAATTTACCAAGAAACTCCTCAATTCTAAGGTAGCAGAATAGAGGGAGATTTGCAAGGACTAAATGTCAAAGAGAAAGAACAAAGAAGGGGCAAATACTTAACCCCAGAAAGAACGTGGTATTAAGTAAGTTTTAGTGGGATTTATGTACAAAGACAGGGGTAAATTTATAGTGAAACTACTATGCAGGTTCAGATTGCTAATATATGTGTACTGTACATATGCATATGTGTATTTATACAAATCCTATATGTTTTAAGGAGATAAGCATTACAAAGGAACGTAATTATGGGGTGGCACAACCTTAGATTCAACTTGACTGACAGAGATTTCCTGTTCTAAAATTTCCTGTGTTCCATAGCCCTTCCATGTAATTTTCAATGTTTTGAGTGCCCATTGGCAATACAGACTAAACACTAAAACAATCCAGAATGATATTCCAGCGAAACTTGCAGGAAAGTAAATTTGATGTTGCGCTGTCAAAACACCACTTAAAATACAGCATACTGACAATCAGTCAAACTAAGGAACCTCTGAAGAATGCTTTCTGAGGAAGAAGCCAAAGAAATATCGAAAACCCACTTGACCTTGGCTACCAGGTACCAAACCTACATCAAACACACAATGAGCTTTGATATTTTCAGTCTATGTTTTGATTTAATTGTTACAGAAACAACAAAACTTATTAAATTTCTATCACGCACTCTGCAATCTATTTTGCAACATGAAATAAAACAGCAACAGAAAGTCTGGTGTCTGCATTCAAGAAGTCAATATTCAGCTTTTCTTGCTCTCAGCTATGTCCTCAGGACTGAGCCTTGTGCTTAGCCTTTAACAGGTGTTTAATAAATCAGAAACAACAGGTGAACGATATCGGCTATTATTTATGGAGAACCTACTAAGGGCTAGGCATTTTGGATGCATTCTCTTGCATTTACTCTTTGTGAAGACCCTGAGATATAGGCAGTTTGATCCCCATATAATGGAGGAACAGAGAGGCTGAGTACATTATCTAAGGACATACCCTGTAAGGTACAAACACGGGACATGTGCCCAGACCTATGTGCTTCCCTCTCAGCCACAATGCAGCCTATAATCTAGTTGCCAAAACAAGGTAAATGCAAATGAAACAATGGTAAGTAATGCAAAGTACAAAACACAGAAAAGCTAGGGCACATGGTCCAGATTGCTCATGTTAGAGAGATTCAGAGCAAATGCAGCCTGGAGTGGTCAGGAACTTCTTAGAAATGGGACCAGGGAATGGGCCTTGAACATCCAAAGGACCAGAGAAAAAGGTCACCCAAAATCAGCTGGGTGGTTAGCTAGTGGAAAAGGTTAATGGTTGCCAAACCTGGCTGCAAAAGTCTGAATTAGGGTTGAAAAGAGCTGCTGGGACAGGACTTGTATATTGTATAGGTATTCCGTATGTGATAGAAAGGGGAAATGTTTACAGCTGCTACCCTGGCTTCCTAGACTTCTGCAGGAAAAGTGGGTACAACTCACAATAAAGAGAGGGTGAAGTTGTATATATACTATGTTCCACTTCTGCCTAAGGTTTCACCTGACTCACGTTAAAGGAGAGGTAGTTTCAAAATATACAGGAGTGCTTTGTGCTGCTAAACCTATGCTGTTCAAAATAGTAGCCACTGGCCTTTTTGAAATGTGGCTGAACCAAAATGAGATGTACTGTAAGTGTAAAGTATACAACATTTTTGAAGACTTAATGAAAAAAAGAATGTCAAATATTCTATTATTTTTATATTGGTTACATATTGATACCATTTTGCATGTGTTGGGTTAACTACAGTGTAGCATCATTAATTTCAGTTGTTTCTTTTTAGTATTTAACGCAGCTGCTAGAAAATTTTAAACGGCGTATGTGGCTCGCTGTATCGGTCACGTACGTACTGCTTTGCTAAAGTTGCCGTGAAGTATGACAGACTGGGAGACTTCAACAGCAGTGACTTATATTCTCACAATTCTGGAGGCTGGAAGTTCAAGATCAGGGAGTTGGCAGCGTTGGTTTCTTCCAAGGCCTCTCTTCCTGGCAGGTGGATGGCCATCTTCTCCCTGTGTCTTCACATGGTCTTCTCCCTGTGCCTGTCAATGTGCTAGCCTTCTCTTTTGATAAGGGCGCCACATGAGTAAAGGCTCACCCTAGTGACCTCAGTTTACATTAACTACCTCTTTCAGGACCCTGTCTCCAAACACACTCACATTCTGAGGTACTGGGGATTGGAAACTTCAATGCAGAAGTTTTGGGGAGACATAATTCAGCCTAATGACAGGTCAACCCCATACGAAAAGGAAGAAGGCTGGAGAAGATGTTCTTTCACTGAGCATGATACTTTCTGAAGTGTTTTTAATGTACTTGATGTGAACCTGAAGCAAGAGTCAACAGGGAGCAGAATTCCTTCCCAGACTAAACAAAATGGGAAGAGCGAAGCAGAGAAAGAGGGGAGAAAAGGCAGGCTGATAAACACACATGAGTGCAGGAGCGGAGAAAAGGCCAATAATGGCCCTGGAGAGCAGAGATTAAAAAAAATAGCTGCCTCTGACCTGGTTGGTGTGGCTCAGTGGTTGAGTGCCGGCCTGTGAATCTAAGGGTCACCAGTTCCATTCCCAATCAGGGCACATGCCTGGGTTGTGGGCCAGGTCCCCAGTAAGGGGCACAGGAGAGTCAACCACACATTGATGTTTCCTTCTCTTTCTCTCTCCCTTCCCCTCTCTAAAAAATAAACAAATAAAATCTTAAAAAAATAGTTGCCTCTGATAAAATTGGTGTGGCAGGAGTTCTCAGGGAATTTTAAGAACAGGAATGTCACCTAATACTTAATTTAATTTGTCTGCTTTGCAGGCGCTGCAGCAAGGAAGTTTTCTTTATGACTAGCAAAACCACAGCAACTGCTACAGCACTATTGTAGCGGAATAGCTACTCTGTGTCAGTAGCTGCCTTGACAAACTGAAGCAAAAGGGACAGTTTGCAACAGAGTTCAAAGAGCAACTCACAAAAGGCAAGATGTGAAGGAAATCAGGAATACACTTCAGTAAAAGGAATTGGAGAAGCTGACAACTGGGAGAAAGGTGACCCACTGAGACTCTCAAAAGACGTTGGCCTGAAGCTTGGAAGGGGAGTGAGTTCATGGTCTACCTTATATGGAATGAAGGCCTGGACCCCCTTCTTAACTATGAAGTGGAGTGTGATGCCTCAGAGCTGGATGGAGTATTTGGGATACCCTGATGCCCAGATTTTGAGTCTTACCTGAATAAAATTTCCATAGGTTTGTACATGGATTTCTACATTATCTCGCTGATTTACATGATCTCATTTGATTTCCAAAGTACACATGCGAAGCAGACAACTACACTGCACCACTCGCCATTCCCATTTTATCAATGAGAAAACTGAGGCTCAGGGGATCTGCATGATTTTGGAACTAACACACCAGATGTATTCAGTACTATTTCAGACCTCCTACTGCTCTCTACCATCCTCACCCCAAACACACACACACACACACATGCGCGCACACAAACACCCCCTAACATGTACAGACTGAACTCCCGATGCCCAGTTTTATGTTAGAGTCTCTCACTACTCATTGTTTCCCCTTGTAAATTACTGTATTATCCAATTCTACACACTTCTGGTGGAGTAACAAAATGCATGCCAGGAAATTGTCCAGGAAATTCATGTCAAATTGAAAAATATGTTTTAAAAATACCAGCTACATATGACTTGCAGGTATTTCAGCAGAGCTACAGCCCAAATCGGGTGAACTCTCAGCACCTCAGACCTGCTATCTTTTTTATGATGATTTTTGCCCAGGGCAAAGCCTAGAAGAGGGAAGATTGATGGGTCTAAAGTGTGTCAAGAAGAAGAGAGCATGTCTTAAATTTGTTCTTCCTCTATCAGCATGAAAATGAAAACAGATGAAATGGGGAAAGGAGCCTTTCATTCAGTGACAGATAAAAAAATTTAATAGATAGAGCGCTTGGTTTTTATTTGATATACACCACTTTCTTCCCATTGCGAGTTACCCATAAATCCCCTCCGTGATCCAAGGAATGCTGCTGCAAATGGTGCGTGGAGCTGATGTAGGAAACGAACTTGTCTTAATGTCCTTTTATGGGCGGTTGTTTCATTTTCTTGGTTTTTACATGTTTGTTTAATGTGTAACTTACACATGGTCATAAGGGTAGTGCACCGACACTATTTCCAGAGTAACCATAACCAAAAAAAAAGCCACATAAAGTATCTATACACATCTTTTTTCCACAGCTAGGTAGCTAAATATTTAGTGATGTGGTTAATGAGACAAGTTCTAGGAAAAGTCTAGGATAAAAGAATTTTATCACATGTTTCATTCTAGACTGAAGGTGATTTCCAGAGATCTCCAGAAGAAAAATCTAGGACATTTCTGAAGCTTCCCAAGTCACCTCACTCTGGTTCTTGCTACTTGAAGTGTGGTCCACAGACCAGTAGCCCCCGTACCACACAGGGGCTTGTTAGAAATGCAGGGTCTCGGTCCCACATCAGACCTACGGATTCTCAACAGGCACTTCAAAATGTCCCAGTGATCCTGCGCACTTGAAAGTCCGACAAGCACTGCTCTGGAGGATTTTCAGTTACAGCACCTCCATCCTGCCAGAGCAGAATTTTTTAAGCCTCAGGACCCAGTGACTTTTGGGGGTTGAAAATCTGGACTCTTCAATAAGAACTTTGGAACCCAGAGAGCAAACATCTGTGACCCACTAACACAGAGCTGGGTGGGATCAAGGCAGTTTGAAATAGAACTTGTATTCCTACTGCAAGTGATGGTTGGAATTCCACAGCAGGCTCCCAAGCTATTCTCCGGGGACAGTCCCCACATAACCAGATTGCCTGGCATCGTGGTCTAAAGCCAGAGAATGACTCTGACTGGCCGTTATTGCGTCAGGGTGGGGATGTGTGAGAAGGGGGCAAAGAAGGCGGACAGGAGTGAGATGCGGCGCAGAAAGGGAAGGAGATAGATCACAATCCTCTAGAAAGAGGAGACGGGGCAAAGGAGGAACAGCTAAGGGTGCTTTTCTGAGGCAACTGAATCACAGCGGATGGGACCGTCACACAGGACTGCCACTCCCCATGTCTGGATGACCTCATACTCTGAAAAATAACCAGCTTTTTTGGCTGTCCTAGAGGAGAGACACCAGCCCACCCTGCAAAATCCTGCTGTTTCCTGCCAGCTTTTAGGGCCAAAGGACTTGCCTGCAGGCCACGAGTCCCATCAACATTTACAAGTGGCAACTCTGGGAAGAGAACAGCCAACTGCCCATACAGGTAGAAAGGTCTTTAACCTGTTAACAATGCGCTGACAAATCCTGAGTTTGCTGTAATTGGCAGAAATGATGCTGGGACCAGAACTGAGACTACAGATTGATTGATTTTTTTAATTTAATATTTGTTCATGGGGAGACTGGCTTCTTTTATTGTGGTGGCACCTGCTAGTGCCATTATAGTTACAAGGCCTGTTGGAGAGGCTTTATGGTGAAGGGCTTATTTCTATTATAAATACTGGTTGGGGTGGGTGGTTAATATACCAACAGTTTCCCATTATACTGGGCTGAGTCAAATCTGGCCCGCATTGTTAAATCACGCACACCATCCTTGCACACACACACAAACACAAGTAAATAAACATATGCCAAAGTCAACATCATTAAGTGGTGGAGGAAATATTATCCAATTCAACCCTTATATTAATCACTGACTTTAGATCAAGAATATGTGGCCTAAAGAAGTGGCTTAAAGCTCAGTTATAAAAGCTGAATTATTGAAAATATATTATAAAAATACATGCATTTGATTGCTAAAACTGTCTCAAACAAGAAACTCAGCACAAATACTTTCATTTACAGACAATAAAAGAACATACAGTTCATTGTTTTATCAGTCAAGAAATAATTTGTAAGCGCTATGTGCCAGGCACTCTCTGGCAAAGGATCAAAACAGACAAAATTCCACACTTTATGGAACTTATACGTGCTATTTGTGGAAACACAGAGAGATCCAGAAGACAGAGACAATAGGATTTGTTCACAGACATGACATGGGATATGAAAACCAGGAATTAAAAAATATACCAAAAAGTTTGGTGCAAGCAACTGGCAGTATAAATGATAATCATGGAGATGAGGGAAGCTGTGGAAGGAGCAGGTTTTGGTGGGAAGCTCAGAGCTGACTCTTGGCTTCGACTGCAGTGCCAAGGAGGTGGTTGGATATATAAGTCCAAAAACTCAAAGAAGAGATCTGGACTGAAGATAAAATTTTAGAATCATTAACCTATCAGTCAGGGTTCACAGTGGGACAGAAAAACCACTCAAGGCATTTGAGACAGGAACTTACAGATTTGTTAGAAGGGCAGAAAGAACAAAATTCAGGGATCACCACTGTTTTATAATAAAGTCCCTTCATCATAGCTGTGATCTGGGCATCAAGAAACTGCCATCGTTACCACCATTGCATGCCTGACACCCACGGAAGTGGGAAGGAGAAATGAAAGGTGGAGGCCAGCTTCTGAACACACCCATGCATGTCAGACAGAGCCGCTACAAAAAAAAAAAAAATGGCTTCAGCATCCTTGCTGTCATTGGCAGAACCTAAGCTGCATCCATAATCCAACCTATAAGAGTTTAGGATATACAGTTTTTACCCTTCAAATACCTGAAATACAGAAGAGGCCATAAAGGAAGTCATATGGATGCCAAGATAGGTAATAGCTAGCATAAACAGCATTTTTTAGTTAATCTTCATTGTATTTTTCCCATTTCCATTTAGTCCCCTTATACCCCCTGCCCCTAGCAGTCACCACACTGTGGTCCATGCCCATGAGTCCTCTTTCCTTTTTGCTCATATGTCCACCCCTTACCTCCCCTCTACCAGCTGTCATCCTGCTCTCCCTGTATGAGTCTGTCCTCATTTTCCTAGTTAGTTCAGTTTGTTCATTAGATTACACATGTGAGTGAAATCATATGGTATTTGTCTTTCTCTGACTGCCTGATTTTACTTAGTATAATGTTCTCTAGGTCCATCAATGCTGTCACAAAGGGTAAAGTTTTCTTCTTTTTTATGGCCAAGCAGTATTCCATTGTGTAAATGTCCCATAGTTGTTTCAAGAGGTCTATCCAGAAGGTATCAGCCATGTAATATGAAAAATAGAGACATTTATGCCATCAGCTGCCTGTCATATTTTCCTGAATCTCATCTACAGTCAGAAATTTCTTCCCTTTCAAAGGTGGTTTTAGTTTTGGGAACAGTCAGAAGTCACAGGGCACCAAATCTAGGCTGTAGGGGGACTGAGTCAACTGGGTGATTTGCCGTTTCGCCAAAAATCTCTGCAAGACAGGTGTGATGTATGAGCGGGTGCATTGTTGTGATGAAGCTGCTAATTACCAGTTGCCCATAGCTGCGGCCTTCTGAATCATCCCAATAGTTTCCACAGAGGAATGTTCAAGGCTAATGCAAAACTTGATGCAGATTCCTTGCTCTATCCACTTAGTCCTTTTGAATGAAATGACCCCACAACACACGTGCTCACTCAACAGCACCTACTGACTAGTACAGTGAAGTCATCATCATTCACGCATGCGCATTCCAGTCCACTGTCCTTGGCTGCCCGGTTA
Source organism: Desmodus rotundus (assembly GCF_022682495.2). NCBI lineage: Eukaryota > Metazoa > Chordata > Mammalia > Chiroptera > Phyllostomidae > Desmodus > Desmodus rotundus. The sequence continues at coordinate 110,370,301 of NC_071394.1, read as the reverse complement.
CACTGATGTCAGAAAAACTGTTCTCCTCATATTAATAATGGCTGGACTTTTTTCAGACAGACCTCGTATCCTCTCATAAACAGCATTTAGAACCATAAGATTAGGATGGTCATCAAGGAAATAAATAGAGAGAGAACCAAACACTGAGCTGTGGATCACTCCAGCTTTGAGAGGATGGGGAGCTGACAGGAAACCGAGAAAGGGGCTATGCGGTAAGTGGGACACAAGTATATTGTCCTGGAAGTCAAAGGAAGGAAGTGCTTCAAGGTGAAAAGAATCACGATCAGCCTGCTATCTTCAGAGATGCTATGCAGTTTAAATTTTTCCTAAAAGTAACATACAGTTATTGTAAAAAGGATACAAAGCATAAATATCACTTGAAATTCTACTCTAAGTAGAGATTATCACAATTAACATTCGGTGAACTACTCACCAAATGAATCTAAGCATATATAATATTTCTGTACTTGCTTTTGTCGATCTACATACAATTATAAATAAATGAACTATATTACTTATGCTATTCTATAATTTGTTTTTATTAGCCGATAATATAACATGGCCATGTTTCTATGGTCAATAGAAGTATATTCACATCAACATTTATTCAAAAATGCTTACATAAACAATATGCCATAATTTATACAATTCCCCTACCAATGGACATTTAGGTGGTTTGGATATTTCAATATTAAATGCAATGTTGCAACAAGAATCCTTGTTAACATGATATAAAATCCTTGATTTGTAAAGCTTCTTTTTACCAAATTAAGTATTTGAGGTAGAAAGAATCCATTAGATTCAGAAATGACCACAGATTTGCAAAGCTTTATAAAAAAAATAATTTGGAGTAAGCTTGTTCTATTATAAAACCTAGCTCCTGATCTTGGTGTCTCAAAGTTGAATATAATGAAACATTCTCTTGTATAGTTTGTGTCAATTCCTATTAGTCTAAAATTTGGTGAATACGCCAGCACAGATGCCCTTTTGAACTTATTATGCTATTATCAACCTACAGGACTATATTTTTAGAATGCTTAGAAAATCATTTTCCCATAAGTTTTCTTAACATTATAATTTGATAGTTAAAATCAGTCATCAATGCTCTGTAGATATAAAATTCAAATGTTTAACATAGAGTATAATTCCTGCTGTTTGATTTTTGATGTCCACCAACTCAGAGTAGAGTATGGCTGGAAGCAAGAGAAAAATGAAAACTCACCATGTGTTCGACTCAGTCATTGGGACAGGCAACTCTGAGAGCACATAGATGTTCTTGCACTGTATTTAGCATCATCCAACAAATTATGTCCGTAACAAAGAATTTATTAAGGTAGGGTGACTTCATCTCTCTCCCTCTCTGTGTATAATAAAGCTACATGGTGTAGATAAACATAAGCATGAGTGTGTGACTCTAGATAGATACTCACAGAGTCTCTGGATGAAATGCACTGCGCACAGGAAATGTAAGGTGTTATTGCTATGTAAAATAGAATCCTAAAATTGTAAAGCAAATTATATCATAGGAACACTAGGCACCAAGTGGTAAACAAACATAAACAAATAAGCTTTAAATCATTCATTTCTGTTCCTAAGAATATTAAGTCTAAGTCTTAAAGGCTTCTTATTTCCTTTACCCTTTTGTAGGCTGTCCTTTCTTGTCTACATTTCTTGATATATATTGGCCTCTTCAAACATTCTACAGTCATAAAAATCTCAGGGAAACATTTCAGCACTTGACACACCATTCTGAACTTGGCTGGCTCTGGGAGCCATGGGGTGCCATCTGTTTACTATGACTCCTCGGGCACCACAGGGCTCCTTCCCACTACAGGAACAATATCAAGGGCTCCGCAGCAAAAGTGGTCACTCTTGGACCTCTCCAGACGGCCACTACTCACAAGTTTCCAGGAATATCAATGGGGATCTCTAAGCTGTTACTGGGGAAAGAGAGGAGGATTGAATAAGAAGGCATAAACAGTTGCCTCCTCAGGACACAGACTCTGATACGGATATTTGCTTGCAGGAGGTTTATGGGGTTTGTTATGGGGATCGACACCTGTGGGGTGTGAAGGAAGCAGATTGGAGGACAAGTCAGACTTTGACACAATCACAGCAGAGGCCTCAGACTCAAGGAGTTCTGGGGCTAGGATGGCTCCTCAGAGTTGCCCCTAATGGGACTTGACCTTTATGCCCTTGTATAAAGCAGTCATTGAATATAGGCTGTGCCTGGGGAGGGGCTGTAACCTGAAGTGAGGGCTCTCTGTTTGCTGAATTCCTAAACAAGGCCTTGGCTGTGAGTAAGCAGCAGCAAGGGAATAAGCGCCCATGTCCCGAAGGGAAATCCTCAATGCACCGAGGCATCCACTGCACTCTCCCACTCTCAGGAATTTCCTGATGTCCTGGAAGCCAATTCTGCATGGACAGTTCCAACCTGAATAAGCGAGCATCATCTTTCAACACAGGAGAGGAAGAGAAAAGCAGGTATTGTAGAGGGACCACCAAGGTTCGGTGACCCTCCAGTGCAGAGCCTCAGCAACCACGGGTACAGGCACTACAAACACTGCAGTAGGGCCCTGGTTGGGCAGCTCGGTTGGTTGGAATGTCATCCCATCCACCAAAAGGGCTGTGGGTTCAATCCCCGGTCAGGGAGCAAATGGGAGGCAACCAATCAATGTTTCTCACATTGATGTTTCTCTCTCTCCTCTTTTCTCTCTCTTCCTCTGACTTCCTTCCTCTCTCTATGCATGTCCTCAGGTGAGGATTTAGAAGAAGCAAAACCGCTGCGATAGGTTTTCAAAGCTACGCCAGGTCAAGGAGCACCACAGAGATGATGGTGCCATAAATGAGTAGAACTTTTCTCTCAGGAGCACAAAACGGGAACTTCAGGCAGGATATCACAAGCATCCTCTACACCTGGCATTTCCTTAAATTTCAGTATTGGTGTCCTGTCCATACCCCAAAGCCCACTGCTGGCATCACTGGCACTGCTCATGTATGTCAACAGCTTCCTTCATCTCCCTCATCCCTTTTGTGCATCTCTCTTTTTTTAGCCCCTGGGATATGGGGCAAACCCTGGGAGGTAATACCCCAGGATTCACTCAAACAATGAGGGATGGAATTTGCTGGATAAAAACCCCAGCCACCTTGCCTCTTGGTGACAGTTTTGAAGTATGTCCTGCACAGAGGTTCCCCAGTTACCTGCAATGGCAACCCTCTCAGTAACACACAGTTCACTGTCTCTCCTTTCTTCCCTAATTCTTCCACCCCCTCTCTGGCTCCTGGGATCACCTCCCAATAAAAGACTTGCACCCTAGTCTTCGTCTCCACATTCACTTTAATGGAAACCCAACCTAAGTGGATAAATGAAGATTACCTTCATTATCATCCATCCTCATCATTATGATGAAGTCTGTACAACTCGGGTGTAAATATATCCATGCTGGGAAAAAGCTATCTTTCTGGCCCTTTATATGTGGGAAAGGATGGATGGATGGATAGATGGATGGATGGATAGATGGATGGATGGAGAGATGATGGATAGATAAATAAACAGAGTTCTGATGCTTTTGTGACTATTCTTGTCCATGTACAAAAGCCTGCAAAATTTCTCTTTAGAAAAGATTCTAGCTGTGTAACATCTTTAATTTTGGCTGCCTGCCATCCATTCCCCCTCCTTCTGTTTATAACATTTTTGATGTCCTTTAAGAAAGCACCCCTGCCCAGACTCAGTCCCTGTGGACTCGCAAGAGCAGACCTGCATGAACCACAGATTTCCAGTTCCCCAGAAGCAGAGGCTCTATAACATCTTCCCCCCGTTTAAGCTCTACCCACACCCCTACCCATGCTTCCTGTTGCACTGAAAAATAAAACTCAAACTACTCCCCTGATTGCTATAGACTAAATATTTGTGCCTCCCCCTCAAAACATGTATTATGTTGAAAGCTAATCCCCAATGAGATGGTGTCAGGAGGTGGGACCTTTGGGGTGATTAAATCATGAGAGTGGAACCCTTGTAAATGGGGTGAGTGACCTTATAAAAGGGACCCCAGGGAGCTCACCCACCCCTTCCGCCCTGTGAGGACACAGCAAGAAGACAGCTGTCCATGAACCAGAAAGCAGGTCTTATCGGACATCCAATCAGCCAGCACCTTGATCTTAGACTTCCAGCCTCTGGAACTGTGAGAAATAAATTCCCGTTGTGTGTGAGCCACCTAGACTACGGTATGCTCTCACAGAGGCCCGAACAGAAGAAGACACTGCTCTGAAAGTTTCCAGGTGATCTGGGCCTCTTTGACCTCACCTCAGGCCCCAGCTCAGTGTGGCTCTGTCTTCTGCGACCTGCCAAGCTCATCCCTGCCTTCGGCCTTTGCAGTAGCACTTTACTGAAAAATTCCTTCCCAAAGAAGTCTTTGTTTACCTTCTGGCTTCTTCTTGCCATTCAGCTCTCAAATCTTGTGTCACCTCTTCAGAGAAGGGTCCCCTGACCACCCAATCTAAGGTAGTCAGTCCCTCAGTCACTGTCATATACCTGTCTTATTTTTATCAGAGCCCATGACGATATAAAATTATCGTGCTCATTGGTCTACTCATTAGTAAATGATGCCTGTGCAATGACATACCTCTGTGGCAGCATGGTATCATTCTCGTTCCCTTCATTATCCGCAGCACTAGCATAGTACCAAGAACATAGTAGGTATTCAATAAAGTTACTTAAAATAATAAAGGAATAAATAAAATATTTTCTGCTTATATAGCAAAACATAAGCTTTGAGGAAAAGAATGAAACATCTACTCTAAAAATATATCAATCATTACTTTAAAACACCCCCAAATGTAAAGAGGATTAAATAAACATGGAACATAGCAACCATTAAGAGGACTACAGGCTATCAGGTTTCAATTGTCATTCCGAATTGTCTAGAGATGTGAGATCGAAGGGTCCTTTCAGTGTCAAACTTCCTTAATACTATGGATTTCATTATCTAGATTGAGTTATTTGTTGCTTCACAGTGTTAAAATAATAACGGGTTAGTTAATAAAAATAATATAAGGACAACAGTAGCAAGAAGTCGATGTTGCTATTCCCTTTGATTTACAGAAGTTCTCTAGATGGGGGATTGAAAGGCAGCTGATTTCTGAGTCAAGCAAAGAAGTCCATCATAGTTATGGAGACTTCAAGTCAAATCAGCAAAGTGTGCAATCCAGGTTAACCCGTGAAATATGCTCTGCCAGATACTACCAGGCAAGGGGGAGGGAGAAACAGGTGTGCTAGCAAGGATGTGGGACTGTGTTGTTTCTGCAGGACAAAAAGGAGCAAAGCCTGAAAGATTTAGCCCTTGCAAGTGACAACTTTGAGATCCTGCAGAGATTTATTTACCATGGAAGAGGAGGCAGACCCCCCTCCTCTATAGGATCAGCTCCTTGATTATAAACACTCGATAACTTCCTGGTTGAAAATGCAACCCTTCCCCCACCCTTGCCTATATGTTTCTGGCACCCACTTTATTAATTCCTATTAGGAAATGCTATTTAATTCCATCTACAGCCTGGCGACCTTTGTGTGCCTTCCCCACTTAGGACATTTACAAGTAAATCACCAAGACGTATGTACACATACACTTATAAAATATGCATGCACTTGTAAATGAAAATGCACCAAACTGCAAAAAGAAAAAAAAAAGATACATGTTTTGCAAGCATATGTGCATAAGAGGTGGGAGGCAGGTGTTTGGGAAATCTTCACACCATCCCAATATTTTTCTAATGGTTTCCATTCCAATGCAAGGGAGAATTTGGAAAACATGAGCCACTGTGGTGTGCTCTGAGCAGGGACATGTAGCTAGCAACGTGGTGGGTGGGATCCCCCCTCCTTTTCTCCCCCTCTAACAAAGAAATAGGGTGAGTTTATTAAAGCATAAATGCCATTTTCATCCTGCAATGTTAACTGCGTGGCTGGGATCCCCGAGGTACAGAGGCAGGCAAAGCAAACAGCTGTGCCACCTACTTGCAACAGTTGTACGCCCACCACTCAGCACCGAGGGGAGGAGCAGGTCAAAGAGAGCCATAAAGAGGATGGGGAACCTTGCTTAGCTCACTTCCCCACAGCCCCAGGGAAGATCCAGCCCTTCAGAGGGTAGGTATTGTGTGCGCTGGCTCAGAGCGCTGAGCAGTCTCTCGCAACTTGTCTCCTATAAACCACCTACTGCATTTTTATATTCTACAGTCACACAGACCAAAACAGTGTTTAGCAAATTAACAGAATGCTAAATAAAAGGCATATTATCAACCAACCTAGCAGGCAGCTTGTCGATGATCCTGAGTAGGGGGTGGCGGTAACTGCTGTTTTGGTAGCAAGTGGTTGCTTCACCATCCAAGTCTCTTTGTGGGGCTTGGGAAAAGATGAGACGCTCTGGCCAAGCTGTTATTAGGTTATCTTTGCGGAGCCTAAGGGTTGCCCCATGCCTGCCTGCATCAACAGAGGACACAGTGGGAGGGCTCGTGCAGAAGGACGCTGAGCCCTGCTCCGCAGACATCCAGGGGCAAAGAGCTCTCTCTGCTGTAACTCAGCTGCCTGGTCGGCCTTGGAGAGTCAGACTGCGGAGAGAACACTCTCCCTTGGCAAGCCTTCCCCTCAACCTCTTCTCTGCTAAAGAGAAGTTTGTAGGAGGAGCCCTGCTAAGTGAAAAGTATGAGAATAGAAAACCCTAGAATATGCCTTTCTTCTGAAATGAGACTGCTGGCCACTCTGCTCCTGGAAGGGCCACAATAGCACAGGGATTCAGTCAGACATGCTCATCGCTTGCGCCCAGCTGTTCATCCTGTGAGACGCGCTGCAGCCCAGGGTTAGAAGGAGACAACATTAGATGGCCCCAACTGGAAATTGAGCCCACAGCCTAGACCTCAGTGGCAATGTGCCCTAATCAACTAAAATCAACCTCACCTAAGACATTATCCCTGGATATGACTGACTGTCTTCTGAGTCAGCATTCAATCCCCATGGAAACTTTGTTCCATCAATCGCCCCCTCTACAGCTTTGACATCTAAATATGATAAGGCCTCTCAATTTTTAGAAATCACCTTCATTTATTCAACACCATTAATTGAAGGCCTTCTTTGTACCAGGCACTGTTCCAGAGAGATGTCAGTGGATGTATATGGGATATATCGATGGAATAAAATGATCAAGGATCCCCGCTTTGGAAGAGATTCTATTCTAGCAACAGAACACAGACAATAAACGATAAATGTAATATAGTAAATGATAAATGTGATTAAAAAAAGAAAGAAAGAAAGCAGCAAGCAGAATAAGAAGGAAGCGGGAAGGGAGAGGTTGAAGGGCAAGTGGCAATTTTCAAAGGTCAGTCAGGGTTGTATCCATTGAGAAAACATTTCTGTCAAACTTGAAGGAGATGAGTGAGACAGAGCATGTTCCAGGCAGAGGAAACAGCCAAGGCTGAGGTAGGAGCATGCCTGGCATGTCAGCAAGAAAGGCAGTGTGGCTGGAGGGGAGTGGGCCAAGGGGACAGTCACAGGAGTTCAGGCCGATGGGGAAGCAGAACACAGCAGACCTCATAGACTCTTCTGAGGACCTTGGCTTTGATGCTGAGGGAAATGGGGAGCCCTGGTAGGTTTCCAAAACAGAAGTGATGTGATCTGACTCGTGCATTAATGGGATCTTTGTGGTTGTTCTGGGCAGAGTGGCAAACCCATATTCCCCTTGGTTACTGACAGCTACCTCTTTGGAGCCAATCTTTTTGAAGTTGTCTCCACTCATTATTTTGATTTCCTCACCTCCCATTCATTCCTCAGTCTGCCTTCCGTACCCACCAATATTGACAATGGTCCCTCAGTGGAGACCGTGTAAGTTCCAAGCTGCTGCTTCTTTCATATTAGTTCCCACCGAAGTCAGCAAGTTCTGCAGCCAAGCCAGCTTACCAGAGTTAGGACAATTTGTGCTCATCAGGATAGGACAGATTATCTGTAGCAAACTTTAAAACAAAGGTTTAATTCTTGCTTGTGTCAGTTCTGAAATGAGTCAGGTAGTTGTCCTGCACAGCACTCTTTCAGGTGGCAAATCAAGAACCCAAGCTGCTTCTCCTTTGCAATTCCAACATCTCAAATGTGCAAAGCGGGAAAGGTGAGAGCATGAAGACGGGCCTTTTCTTGACTTCCCAGACCAGAAGTGACACACTTCTATTAACGTTCCTTTGGTAAGAATTCTCCACATGGCCTCATCTATGAACCCCGGGGCTGGGCAGTATGGGAAACATGAGTGTTTGAGGAGCAGTAATTAATATTATTTCATAATTCTTTCGGTAAACTAAATATTACCTCTAGGGTCTGAAAGAGCTAAGAAAAACCTTAGATTGAAGAGTCATACACTTCTGCATCTAATAATAGCAGTTGGGTGAGTAAACAGCAGGCTGAGGGAGGGTACCTCGAGGTGGGACTCATATGTGCCAATTACTTAGAATGCTGACCCACATAGAGAGAGTCAGCTTCCGAAGATGTTCACTGATAATGAAATGGTGGCTTGTTTCTATTTAGGGTGAGACTGAGTAATTGATGGCTGCCTGACAAACTGGCAGAAACCATACAGACATTCTGAAAAGTTCATTAAAAATCACACACTTAAATACACCAAGATTACTTGTGACTCTCTTCCCGCCCGCATGTAATTAAATAAAGCTTTATCTAACCATTTTACTTGTATGCATTAGGGACTCCGACCAGGGCTCTCTTCCTTCCAAGACTTTAATACGCCCTTATCTGTCTGTACTAATTGGGTTTTCTCATACTGCCACATGGGCAGCAGCTAAAAGAAGATGGGCAGTCAGATCTGATATGCCTATGGGATGGTACTAGAGTTCCTAAAGAGCTCTGTATGACCTCAGACATTTGGGGCCTCAGATTAATAATTAAAAGTTTAAAAATCTCATGCTTTCATACTAGGGGGTCTTAACCATTCACAAAGAGGAAAAAAACCTTCAAAGGCCCATGAAGGCCAGATAATCTCAGGAGTGAGTGGAACAGCATGGATGGAAAGCAAACACACCACTGAGCTCTGCCTGATTAGAGTCAACAGGAACGGTTCTCAAATGTAAATACCCGTCAGCATCACCTGGAGACCCAGACTGCTGGTCCAACCCCCAGAGTCTCTAACTAGCTCCCTGATGCTGCAGGACCAGGGACCACACTTTGAGAACCACTGGTCCAGAGGAAGGCAGACTCACTGCATTGCTAGCTCTCCTGCTTTTTCAAAAGGAGCCAGAAATCTGGATTCGCCTGTGGAACATTCCAGTTTTGAAAATGTTGGTAACAAATACGAAGTTATTTTTGAGACACTCTATGAGATTTTGCCATTAATCTATGAGCTCATAGCCCAACCATAAGCCTTTGACCAAGGGGAGACACACATCACAAACACCCACCCCACACATTCATATGGGGAGATGGCACCTTGAACGTCAGAGCCCAACTTTTGGAGGACACATCAGCCAATGACATGAGTGCAACAACTCTGCTGTTAAATGAGCAAAGATATTAGAGTGCCCTCCTGTTCCCTTCCTATCCATCCGGTGATCCTGCCTTGTCCCCTGTGACCCTAAAAGCTACATTTGTTTAGAAGCATATTACAACCCTTACATTACCTTTGACACTCCCCAAATAAACCTCAAAACCTTTTAAAAATATTGTCAGGAAACATACACTTGAAAGTCATAGATCTTATTTGGATGATTTTTTTTAAAACAAGAACACTTCTACTTGACACATCTTATACTCCTGCTTCCACAAGTTCTGGGTTCTGTGTCATCTCACAAACATTAATGAGCACTTCCGACACACTAGGTGCTATGTCAGGCGTTGGTGACGCAGACATGCCCACCGCTGCCAGCTCCATCCAGTTCTGGGGACTGTGGCCTCTAGATTTAGGAAAGGGGGAGGGCAAGGAGCAGAGAAGAGACATGCAAGTACACATAATGACAGCCTCTTCTGTTTTATATACTGTGGGGTGCCATTAAAGAGTGTATTTGAAAATATTGCCTCTGCATTAAAAAAATACATCATTAATTTAGACAATGATGATGCAAATCAAATACTCTTGTTTCCTTTTGTTAGATGGATCCAAATTTTCTGGACCATTTAGGCCCCTTCAATATAAAAGGTTTTGAAGGGCAAATCATGCAAAATAATTATTTCTAGTATGGGAAAATCCCCAGTTATAATTCTGACTATTCTAAACAGACTACATTGAAATATGATGGAATTATTTTTATGTCCTTTGGAAGACAAAGAACATGAACTAGCTTGAAGCCATCATGAAATGTAGAGATACAGTAGTTCTAGGCAGAAGTTCCAGTAGGTAGTGACTGTAATATACATTTCAGAGTGCTGGCTTCAGGTACGGTCCAGGATTACCCTAGCACATGATTCCTGCCTCCTAGATTATATTCTTGTGCCTAATCTAGGGGGGAAAGTTTGCCAGGATAAATATCCAAGGACATATTGTGACAAAATGCGTTAAGTTTTTTAACGAGTGAAAATGCCGTCTTGTCTTTTGAAAAGGGCACTTGATCAACTCGGCCTGCATCCAAGTCCTAAATCACGTTGCTCTTTTTTATCAATTAAAATATGTAATTTCTGTAGAAAACTGCCTTTTACCTATTCTTTTCTCTGGATAGAGCCAACAGCACAGACAGAACCAAAGGACAACTCTGACAGGATTACGGAGTTTACATGCACGACCAGGTATTCCGATGGCCTCGGCCTTGACATTTCCACACCCCCGCTGCAAACTGAGAAATCTGCCCTCCGCACAAGCTCTTCTGCTGAGACGATGAAGGCTCTGAGAGTGGGGTCTTTGAAGTCAAGAGTCCAGTGAGTGAGTGGAAGGAAGGGAGGGAGAAATCGTCAGAGAATGGATGCGCCTGTCCACCAGGACCAGCTGCTTTGTGGAGTTGGAGCTGCCATCCTCTGCAGGCCCCCTATTCGGGCTCAGGGCAGAGACACCCCGCCCCCTAGCCCATGTATATTAGCAATTGTGCCTCTAACTGAAAGAAGAACCAAAAGAATGGAAAAGGGCTGCCTTGGCAATGCCAAGGGGACGGAAGTTCCGGGGTTTGGAAGAGATACTGCATGTGCCACTGAACTGCTCTGATTGTGTCCAACTCGTAAGGGAAAGAAAAAGCATCTATTGTTATCGAGGATGTCCAGGGAGAAAAATCATAATTTGTAATGAATCGTTAAACTATTTAAAGTAATTCAACATCAACTCCATGTGTGAGTGTGAGCCTTTGTCTCTTTACCCTGCCAATGAGCCCCTTCACTGCCCAGCACAGGCGTCAGCTAAGGCAGACCAGGTTCCTCTCCTCTGCCTTGTTGACCGATGCAGCGCTCACGATGCCTCCTGGAATTTGTTTCGCCACAACGATGAGAGGGGAAAACAATCGGCACACTCCCATTTGTCTTCAATAGGTCAGCTCAGTTCCTCCCTTCTTCCCACTGAACCTCTTCTGTTTGGTGAGTCAGCTCACCCTTCACACCACACACGCTGGTTAAACCTCCACGTTTTTAAATGGGGGAAAACACAATCCAAGAGATAAGATACTGATGGCCATTTTGAGTCAAGAACTTAAACAAATATTAAGAAAAAGCACGTCAATTTGGCGATTCCAAAATATCAAAATATAAAAGGCATGCAAACTTCTTTGCCTCAGCAATTCCATATCTAAGAATTTTCCAGTTGCTTGGAGATGTCTGTATAACATATTGCAGCATTTCTGCAAAACTGAAATTAGAAACAACTGACATGTTCATCACTAGGGGACTCTTTAGATAAACTCTGCTGCAGCCGTACGGTAGGAAGCTGTCCAGGCATTACAAAGCCCGCGTAGCTCTCTATGAAATAATTTGGAATGATATCCAGGGTGCATGAAAAGGTGAGAAAAGCAAGAAGTGAAACATTATGCAAGTAATAATAATAGTAATAATAAAAATTTGGAAATAAAAGATGTATTCTACACAAGTATGTGCATAGAGCAACTCAGTAAGATGCAAAAAAAAAGGAAATAAAAATTCTTCGTTGGGAAATGGAATTGAAGGACTGACATAAAATGCAAAGGAAACTTCTGTTTTACCTTCCTATTTAAATTTCTGAAGCATGTGTCAATAAAATAAATTAATTTTCAATTAAGTAGCCTGTATGGCCCCCGATGGCCGTCAGGGAGCAGCATCAAAACTAAGGCTCCCCTCTGTGGTCGGGCCACGTCCTGACTGACCTCTTTGCAAGACTAAGCCCCTGCATTACACTTCACAGTGTGTCTTATAACATCCTTCAAGTAACTGTAACAAGGGGATCCTGAGCAGGGAATATCCTAAACACCAGGAAATGCTGACTTGCTAAGAATACAAAATGAAGATCTTGTCTGAGTCTCCTAGAAAACACAGCCTGAGTTGGAGGGTTGATGATTTCTTTGGGAGGTACAGTCCCCAGATGGGAAGAGAGAGGACAAGGAAAGTGAGGCAGGGAAAGTTGGAAGTAATCTCAGATGATGCATTACTGTGTGGACCACAGCTCCAAGACAGGCAGTGAAAACAGTCACTGCTGGGTGCCCGGCAGGTGAGGGACATATTCACACAGTGTATGCAGAGAAGCCATGCCCAGTAAGCCCAGCAGAGAGAGGAAAGAAAGGGAATTTATCTGTTTACCTCTCTCCTGTCTCTATATTGTTCAAAGTTTGCTCCACCAGAGTTAACTCCCCTGCCCTTATGGGTTGTATTATCTGGCTGCTTCAGCAAATGTTCAGGAAGCCAGTTCTGGTATAACATTTTCTTGGAGCCAGGAAGTGGGGGGAGTGAAAGAGCCTGGGCCAGCAGCCTTGGCCTCAGGTATCAGGACCACAAGGCCCACAGGGGATCTGGTGGCTGTGGTAGCAACTAAGGCAGAGCAAGAGAGCTGGGGTCCAGCAAGCAAGTTAGGCCAAAGAATCTGATGAGATAAGTAAGATGTGTTTGTTACAAGGAATTTTTCCTAAGGGGAGAATCTGACATTGCCCCCCAGTATGATAGTACAGTGCTTTTAAAGAGATATGCTCTGTCTTGGCCTGTTTGGGCTGCTATAACAAAATATCACAGACTGGATACCTAATAAACAGCAGAAATTTATTACTTGCAGTTCTCGAGGCTGGAAGTCTGATATCAGGGAGCCAGCATGGTTGGATGAGGGCCCCCTTCCTGGTTGCAGACTGCTCACTGTATGTTCACATGGAGGAAGGGGCTAGAGAGTTCTCGGGAACCACTTTTATAAAGGTACTAATCCCACTCATGAGGTTTCCACACTCATGACTTAAGCACCTCCAAACGCTCCACCTACTAAAACTATCATCTTTGGGGGTTAGGATTTCAACATGTGAGTCTTGGGTTGGGGGAGGGGAGAATGAATACAGACATTTAGACCACAGCATTCTATCAGTTAGTTCTCACTACCTAGCAAATCACTGAAACGTAGGGGCTTAGAACAAGAACCGATTTACCACTGCATGTACCTCTGAGTGCTGACTGGGGGATGCATGGACTAGGATGGCCTCACTGCCATGCTTGGAGGTGGGAAAGGCTGTCAGTTGGTGCTGACTATCCACTGAGGTGTCCGTCATCCTCCACTAGGCTACCCCTGGCTCCTTCACAGGGTAGTGGTTACAAAGTTCCCAAAGGTAGAAAGTAAGAGCAAAAGACTCAACCTGCGAGCACTTCTCAAGCCTAGCCTTGTATCGCATTTGCTAATGTCCTACTGGTGAAAACAAGCCAAGACCAGTTTCAAGAGACACTAAAACAAAATACACCTCTTGATAGGAGAAGTAAAGTTCCATTGCAAATGCGATGGAAGGTCAAGGTCCTGTTTAGCCAGACAGACTACACCAGATGTTTTCACGATGAGGCAGGAGTCCCAAAGTAGCAGGCAGCTCTCACCCTTCTTCAGAAGACCTTGCTAATTCACAATCCACTCATTCAGCCAGATGTTCAGAATGCATAGCCTCATGCTGACCTCCTTAGCAATAAAGAATTTACAGGATGATTATTTACATCAGTATTATTACTTATGCTCATTCTTAATGGACTAACTAACATTCTGGCAATTGGCACAGAGTTTTATGAGAAATCTATTGTAGTCAGCCTAAAACTACTAAAATACCACAGCTACTAAGAGCACTGACCCTCTTCTCTCTGTTGAGAGGAAATGAGAGTGCTTTTGGTATGTGATAGGCAAAAACTTCAAGGTTTACCATCCCCTTGAGAAGATTTGGTAAGATTAACACTCTCAAAAGTCTTTCCCTCTAGGCACTAGTTTCTCTTCAGTCCAGGTAAGCTGCTCCCAGGTGCTCAGGCCGCAGCTCCATGTCTTGAGCAGTCGGGTATCCCATTCCCTGCATCACTGTCTCATTCTCAACTGCCCTACTTCTCCCAACTTGAAAAAAATGAACCATTTATTAAACAATTATTTTAAACAGTGATTTATCAATGATTGCTATAACTAAAATGGTACAAAATTCAGAAAACTATTTAAAGATCACTCGTAGGCATAATTGGTTATCTAAATAATGATTAGTAAGTAATGGTCTCCGATTTTGAGATATCTTCTAGGGCTGTTTTCACAAAGCATGGCACTTGGATGGTCTATATTACATTTGCCACAATGGAATAGGAGTGGAGGGCACAGGGAGCTAAACACAGATTACCAGGCCCTCACTCCAATTACACTGAAGATGTGGGGTGAGGATAGGACATGCAATTTTAGCAAGTTTCTCAAGGTGATTCTAATGCACATGAAAATTTGAAAAACACTGCCTGCCTAGGGTTTATCAATGGCTCTAGCGGGAGTCAAGATTTTAGGAAAGGTTTACATTTAAAGTCTTCCAAACAGACTTTGGTTTCTTTTGCAAGATAAATTTCTAATTGACTGCTAAAAAGTTTTCGAGTTATTGGAGGAAGGAAGCCTGTATATAGTTCCCATTCTTTTTCTTTCTTTTTTTCTCATTTAATCTAAGTGGGAAGAAGAGAGAAGAGGAGAAGAGAGGAAAGAAAAAAAATGCCACATTGTTCTAAGGGGCTAGCAACGCTTTTGCAATGGTCTTTGTTCCAACTCATACCTTGGTTTATGTCTTTGTGGTTCTTACCTAGTAGAAATTGGCTACATCTCTCTGGACTGTTTTTTTGATCAATTACTTGATCTTTGCTCAGTGAGTCTCTGAACAACTACATGCCGTTTCTTTTATATATATGGTCACAAACAGTATCAGAAGTTGTCAAATCCAATTGTGCACCATAATTACCTGGAATCAAATACTTTCCTGAAGCTCAAAAATGTACATTTTTACGAATTTCCCAAGTGACTAAAAAACATCATCAAATTTGGTAATATATTTAAATCCATTCCAAATGTTAAATATTATGTATGATGAATTTATAACAAGGTGATTTATAATGGTTTCTCCACTAAAACAGTTTAGCTCTTATAGACAATTCAGAATCCAGTCACAGAAAGTTATACTGAACAAAAGGTATATAGCCCCAGATTTCAAGTGAATTTGTTAGACATCCCTCACGAGTCAAATCCACATTCCATCAGGAGTAAGAAACACAAGGACCACATATTTTCTAGGACTCCATCCTTTGTAATAACATTATCTTTCACCTTCTCAGGGTATCAGCTATGTTCATGGATTTTGGGAAGTAAATCAACTGGGTTCAAGTCCCTGGTGCCCCTTTTACTTCCCCAATCAAAGTGAGAAAGTAATTCAAACTCTCTCAGCCCATTTCTTTATCTGTAAAATAAAGATTTTAATAGCAGAACCTGCTAGGTATCCTTTGGTTACCAGGTACAGAAAACCTAATTCAACTTAAATGATGAAGTAGAGCTATTGGCTAAAAAATCTAAAATAAAGTAGACTTTCATTCAGGCTTAATCTCGCTTGCTGCTCAGTGAAATTAACAAAATTCTGATTTCTTGCTCTTCTTCTTTGATGCTACTTTTACCCAAAGTGGACTCCCCTCAATAGCATACATGCTTCCACATTCATGTAACAAGAAGAAAATGTCTCTTTAGGTTTTTCTGCAGAAGACCCAGGATCCCCCAGGAAAATATCTCCTATGATCTAATTGGTCCAAACTAGGTCACATGATCATCCCTGACCTAATCACTGTAGCCAAGGGAATAGGATCTACTAATTGGCTTAAGTCCACAAGGGCTCACCCTGCACACAGAGATGGGACCTGTTTCCCCCAAAGCACAGAGAATATCCTTGGGGAGAAACTATAAACCAGGGTACTGTTATCAACAGGAGGGGAGAGAGAATCTGGGTGGCCCCAATCAAGAAATGCTCACTGCCCTTCTACATATGGATTTGTGGGGATTACATAAAGCAGTCCGCACAAAACATTAGTGGTTGGCACATGGTAAACACTCAATTAAAGTTCACTGTGATTATTACTATTATTATTACTACTGTCAGCATCAATTAATAGGCCCAATGCATGGCAATGTTATTAAGGCCTGAATATTACCCAGAGACTACGGGCATCTGCTTCTCATTTGTGGAAATGAAGGGAGGGATGCCATGCTTAAATCCCACTGAAGCATGCTTTTCTTAACCACATGTGGTTAAAAGTAATTGTTCAGTATGACAAGGTATGAAAGTCCTGGGAAAAATCTGCTGCTTGTCATTGCTCATAAAGCTACATTTCACCACCAGAAAGGACACCTTTATGCCACCACGAGACATACTATTACAGAATCAGTCTCATCTGTCAAGATTATATTCTGTAACTAGCATGAAAATAGGACCTGTACAATAGACACCCCTGTTGGCTTTTACATCCTGTTCTTGAAAGTGAAAAACTGATCCAATTTAATGAGAAGTTTAACCTATGAAATGCAGTGCCTTTGTTATCCACCCTTTTCATTGTATTTTTACGCTATAGTGAAGAGGATGGAAATGGGAGTTGGTGAAGCGAGGAGAATGAAGAGGAAATTTGGACAAGTTGTAACCATTCATGCCCAAATATTCTGTTTAGGCAGACTGGTCCATTTAAACCAAAACAAATCTAAAACTAAACCGAATTAGAAAGAAGCTAGGATTCCCACCAGATTGCTCAGGGTTTCTCTACACATGTTCTCTCTCCAGTCAGGTTGGACCTATTGTTTTTTTCTAGAAGAGCATACAAGAGTCACAACTGGATGGCAAAGCATGAGTTACGCTCTTTTGCAACTCAGTTAATAATAAGCAGGGCCCCAGCCTACAGACTCCGCTGGTCATTTACTTAAGTAGGAAAAAAAAGTGACTAAAAGGAAAAAAATTTGTGCCTATTGCTGTCACCCCCAAGGGCTTACTGTGCAGTTTCCACAAAAAATCCTTTCATCTTTCCGTGCCTTTGTCCTGTCAGCCAAGAAATGGACATCCTCACACAAGAAATTACTTCCAAACAGGACGCTCTGAACCAGAACTTCTCGATTGGGTGTGCGATATTGAAACTCAGGGGGCTTTTAAAGTGTGGATTCTGGTGCCCCATCTCAGAAGTACTAAATCAGAATTTCTAAGGGAGAAGCACAGATACATATTTTTAAAATATGTTTACCTCTAATGGCAATTCTGATAAACATTTCCCCAGGTTATACATAAATTTCTATATAAATCACTACAAATGTAATGTAAAGGGCCTAAGTATTATAAAATGTACATCCTATAAAAGGAAAATTCTACACATTTCTTATCTAACTCCCATTTAAAATAGGCTTGTCTGCTTTTAAATTCTTTTACTTTACTGCATCTTTAAAATGGCTAATAACAAACTGATACCATAAATAGAAAATTCTAGAATTAATTCTATGTAAAAAGATAAAAGCAGTCACAGGAAGGATGTAACTTATTCACATGTTGCCTACAGTTCTACCCCTGTCACAGAGGTGATATCATTTTACAAAAGAAGACAAAGAAAAAAATAAGTAGGTTATGTTCATTCTTATTAGACTAAATAAAATTAAGAAGAGCAGGCTTTAAAACAATCATATTCTTTTCATTAGGAAAAGAAAGCTTCAAAGACCAAAGATAGAAAAAGAAAAAGCAGGCGTATTTATTCAGACTTTCTAATTTAACTCAGCGAAGTGCTCCAGTTCCATTCCGTAAAGCTGTATATGGATTACAATGAGGGAAACCAGAAAAGGGGGTGGTCTTTGCTGTCATTGATTAATTAACAATATGCCATATTCTAGAGGGAAGAAAGGCATAAATGAGTACATGATTATTTCTTGAGTCAATGTACTGGTGACTGGTTACATGGTCTTTCTTTTGGTCTGGTCTACGTTATCCACTCCAGTTTTTCCAAGCAAATTAGAAACAGATAAGCCATAAAAAGCAAATAACTTCAGGGTAATATATTTTGGTGTATGCTCTTAAAATGAAAATTTGGGCCATTTTCCCAAAAGATGTTCTTTACATGTAAGACCCCACTCAGCTGCTCATGTCCCAATCAGAAGGAAAGTTCTGGAGAAGAATGGAGACAACATTACCTTCACTCATTCACTTTACCAGTTAAAGAAAAGCAGCAAAGGTGAATTCAACATATTGCAAACATTTATCACCACACACTCGTGTGACTATTCAGTCTTCTCCTTGGTTGACTAATCACTGTGTTTTATCATTCAGCCTATGACTATATTTACCCAGCGGGAACAAAACAAAGATAGAGGAGCAAGCACCTAAGAGACAAGACAACTGAGGAATAGTATAGAAACACGTGACAATCCTGGAACAAAGAAGAGAAGGGTATTTGAGAAATCTAATGACCACACTAGGTCAGCATTTCCCTGTGTTCTCTGCAATATCTGTTGCAAGAGAGGCTCACAGCCTTGTGGAAGGCCACGGCCAAGTGAGTTTGAGAACTCAGCTTGCTGGATCTCCCCCACCTCCCATGTAGAGTCACAATATACATTAACATAAAAAGACTCTGGGAAGTCCTCCAAAGACTGACATGCTTGGTTTAATCCAAGTTACTCACAAATTTATTCAATTTTGGAACTCTTTTTGGATCTCCTGGCACTTTTAAATAGTTTATACAACTAGTGTTTTATAGACCACATAGAAACTGCTGAAGTCACCAACTTAAGACAGTGGTTGGAGGTTGCCCAGGAAGAGAATAATGCTTCTGAGATTAGCTGAGACTCAAGATTCTCATTGCTTTTCATTTCTGTGGCAGACAACCAATGAACAGCACGTATATGGGAGGAAAGGGGCAATGCCATGTTCTCAAAATTCCATGCATAAGATGAGTAAGTCATTGAAAATTCAAGAATTCTCAATCTGAAAGTAAAAGGAGACAGAGATGATAAACATACATCACTCCCTAACTACTGTAAAAGATGAAATATATTTAGACTATGTTTCACGATCACAATAGTGGAGGAAAAAGAAAAGAAGGCGTGTGTACCAGAAAGGTTAGAGTACTAATGTAATGAAAGGTTACTCTAGATAGCTAATCTCATTTTTTTCATAACAACTCTAGTAAGTAAACATTATTCCGACATGGGAAAACAGCTTCACAGAGAGTAAGTGAACTCCTACTACTTTTGAAAGTATTTTGAAAAGATGAAAAATGCATATCCGGATAAATGGTGAGAACACCAGAAAAAAAATAGGAAGAAAATGCCTTACCTTTGCATAAGATGGGATACAGAGATTCACCATCCCCTCAGGGAAGAAGTAAGGGTAGAGATTACAAACAAGGCATCCTGATGGTCCACCTCAGTGAGGGCTTTTACAATGCACTAATACAGCACCACTCAGCCTAAATAATCCACACGTGGAAGTTAAGCCCCAGTGCCTTCTTGCAGTGTCATCAAATTTTCTGTTTTACAACTGAGTCAAAGCAAAAGTTAAGTGAAGAAAATTCAGGCCCTCCCTGAACTCACAACAAATCAAGAACAAGCCCAGGATTCAATGGCCGATAGTAACTGGGCATGAATTGGAGGAATCCGGGATTAGGAGGTGAATCTAGGAGACTTGCAAAGTAAAGAGCACACTTGTGACTAACAGAATAAGGTAACTGAAGGCAAAGGCAATAAAGGAAAAGATGGCACAAAGAAACAAGAAGAGATTTTTCCATATTCAGTCCAGCTTGACATGCAATGTCCACGGAGAGTATTAGCAAGCGGACCCCATTTCTCCATTTATCAATGAGGGACATGTCTTATGCTGCCTATCTATCCATGTACTGATAGGTTTTATCATTTAGGGACGTTATAGTTTCAACTATTTTTGTGAATTCAGAAATCTTGTGGTTACAGGTGAGAGAAACTCTTGCTCAGATTGGTTTAAGCAAAAATAAAATAAAATAAAATATAGTTACTTCATTGAAAAGTTCAAGAAAGAATGGTTTCAGGCCCAGTTGACCTCAGGATCTCAAACGGCTCAAGTCATATTAGCACCTTTCTCTTTCTTTCCTTTTCTTTTCTTTTTTCTCCCCGCCCCCCTCCTTTACCTCTATTTTTATTTTTATCTCTGGTTCTCCTTCTATCTCTCAGTCCCACTTTCCCCTCTGTTGACATCATTTTCAAGCAGGCCTTCTCCACTAGGGGCCTCAGACAACTCCAACTCCCTTCTCTTTCCCCAAAATGCTAATAAAAGTCCTAGCACTGAGTCCCATCAGACCAATCTGAGTTACCCGCTCATCCAGTGTCCAGAGAATGGGATATATTGACTGACTGGCCACATGTCTACCCCTGGATCTGACAGGTGGGTCAGCCCCTCCCAAAGCCATGAACTTTTGGCAGAGGAGAGATGTTCTCCAAAAGAAAAGGAAAGGAATGGATGTTGAGCTAGCAAAATAGCAGATGTCCCCAACAAAGACCAACATAGTCATTTTAAAATTTAGTAACACTCAAATTTAAAGAACTTGGGCCTTGACATTGGCTATCAAGATGTCTATCAAAGCATTGTGGAATCATAAAGAAGGATAAAACAATTTGTTTTCCTTGGAAGGTAGGGGAGGTACACTGCAAGTCTTCCTAGAGGAAGTGCTCTCTGTGCTAGGGCTTGAAAAGGAATAGGGATATGACAGAGGCCATTAGTGCTCACAAAATTATGCATGCACCCCTTGACTTTTTCCAGCTTCCTTTGCAGTTAGGTTGGAGCCATATGACTAGTTCTAACCAATGGACTTTGAACGGAAGTGACAAGCTTCCAGGCAAAGATCATTAAAAGCCAGTGTATCTCATTCATTTTGCCTCTTCTCCTTTGGCAGTTTGTGGATGTTGACATTGTAGAGCCTTGGATCACTACACGGAAGAGAGCCACCCAGTAAAGATGGTCAGCCCACATGGATCTTTGCACAGGTGAGAAAACTATTGTTGTAACTTGAGATTTAGGGTTAAAATAAGATCACTGTACAGGGTCTGCTTTATGTTTCTAGACTCTTGTCACATACACAGTAAGCTTCATAAATTTCATAAACTTCATTTAAGCAGCTCTGCTCTGCTCTATGTGTCTTTCTCCTTAGCCCAGTGAGTGAGCTACTCAGGTCAAGTTCAGTGGTGATGGGAAAGGCACATGAGAGCAAATGAAAATATACAAGACTTCCTTGGGCCTAGGCTCAGAACTGATACACAGTCACTTCTGCCTTTATGCCATTAGCCAAAGCAGAGTGACGTGACCAAGTCAAAAGTCAGAGAGACTGGGAAATGCACCCTCCCATGCCAAATCCATGAAAATTGTATGAATCTAGGGAAGGTAAAGATTTTGGACCAATAACTCATCTACCCCTTAGGTATCTTACATTATGGGAACTCATGAAACTCATATGCGGAGAATGTCAAGGTTCTCCTGGACTATGAAATCAAAGATAACTACCCCCAACCTCCAGAATTTTCCTCACTTAGGAAATTCAAAGGCCACAAGTATCTCTCAACCTCTTCTGCCTTCTCTGCCCACCAATGCACTTTCTCCGTGTTGTTACAAGTCCCCCACCGACCAGGCGTCTGTGTCTTTATTTACCCTGTTGACAAGCAAGGAGATGTAAATAGGCCATAAGGAAAGCTGCTTTTTCATTTGCACTACTTCATTCGTTTTGTATTTATAAGATATACAGCCCAGGAAAGCTATAAATAAGAGGCTAGAAACAGCTTGAGGGGCTGGTGATGGAATCACAAATCACCACAGTTACATCTTCATCTGTATCCTGATGTAGAACCTTTATAATTGCCAAAATATATTTATCTCTTCTCAGGCTACACAATTTGTATATCAGAAGCTAAAACTAAGTGACCTCAACTTTCCTAAAATTTCTACAAAGTGTTCTAGCCACCAGCTCAAATCTGGTTGGCATGGATGCTACTATTTCTTTTCCTGTCCAAGGCAAAGCTGGCCATGCTAGCGTCTCTGTTTATATGTGCTTGCACCAGTCCTTTTGCTGCTTGCAGTGTTACATAAGACTCCCAAGGGAGCCAGGATGCAATATCAGGTCGCTTAGGCTGACCAGTCTACTTGCCCTCATATAAATTCTTACCAATTGATTTCCTTCATGATTTATAGCATACATTGGGAAGATATGGGGAAGTAAAGAGTATTGCCTCCAAAACACCTCACCTAAAATGTATCTAAAATTGTCTGAAACTAATTTATTAACCCTCCTTATTAGAAAAAAATCATTTGCAGGAAATCAAGCTGCTGCTACAGACTTGAGAGGATGAGTAGTGTTTGTTGGAAAGAGAAGCCTAGATGCCGGAAGGTTTGATTTGGTAGAAATAAGAAGGCAGAAGGTTCTCAGTGAATAAAACTTGGATGTGGATCACCCATGGGGCACACCAAGAAGGGAGGACGGACTTGTGACAAGAAGGAACAATAAATTAAAACAAAGCCTGAGAGATAGATTTTGTCTTCTTCATAATTTGCTTAAGCCTCATCCCCCAAACTGGATTCATACTAAAAGCTGGTACTTACTGAGTACTTGCTCTAAGCCAGACACTGTGCTAAGTGGGTTACATAGCCCCTCTCATTCCTTCTCATTTATTCTGGACAGCTGCTGATATTGTCCCATTTCCAGATCGGAAAACTAAGGCTTGAGGACAGTGAGTGACTTGCGGTCACACAACTAGTAAGTATCGAGGGGGTCAGAGATATGGATGGGCTCAAGGATTTAACCAAAGCAGTAATTGCTGAATCGCTGCACTTCCTGAATGCTCTTTTAGAGAAATGGACTGGCCTGGCCCACGCGGATGCTAAGAGAAAGGGCAAAAGAGAAAAAGCAAACGACAACAACATAAAGTACCAAACGAATAATGAAATAGAAAAATTACTGAACTTAGAGTCGGGAAATCAGCGTTTAGTCCTTGCTCTTCTGTTTAATTATTTGAATGGCAAGGCACAGATTCTCTGGGCCCCAATGTCTTGCACAAGAAGCTTGCAAACAGAGTAATGGGATGTTGAGTGAGACTTTTTCTTTTTTCTGCTCAGAATTGATGACAGGCCACAAAGTAGAGGACAAAGAGAGGTCCAGTACCCCCATTCTAAAGACAGCCATAAATGACTAGGGCCAGATATCCACTCCGGGGATTAAGAGGCAGACGAATAGGCTTTGCTACCTCTAACTATCACCTGTTAAATGCTGTCAAAAAGTCCCACCCAATACCTTCAGCATTTACTATTCCTTCAGTTTTCTGCAAAAATAACTTGCAACTCTCTGCCTGTGAGCTCTGTGCTTCCACAGGAGTGCGTTCAGCCTGCGCATGAAGTAGTCTGGAAATGCTGAGTGTCGTTATTTCTCCCAGGAGCAGCCCTTACACAAGGATGGGAAGGAATTGATGGGAAAGTAAGCCAGCTTCCTTGCCTTCAGGAACCTCCTCCATGAATTTTCACCTGCTTTCCGTCTTTTGGAAATGTCACCACACATGCTTGGCAAACTCCTTAAACTGGTCATATTACAATTGGCTGAGCGATTGTAACCAGTAACCCTAACTGTCAGTAACAATACAACAGAGGTTGTGTCACCTGCGCAAAGATCAGTGTGGTTGGGATTCAATCTTGAGGCTCTACAGTTTCAACACACAACTTCCACAGACATCGCCAAAGGGGGAAAGAGCCATGGGCTTTTAACTTTCTTTGCCGGGAAGACTTTCACTTCATGCAAAGCCCATTGCCCAGAATTAGTCCCATGGTTCCAACCTGTCACACCCTTACTCCTCCCACAGGCCCAGCTCGAAGAGCACCTCCTCCATAAAGATCTGCATGACTCCGCTGCCCCCTTCCAAGGAGAACAAATAGCTTCATCCACCTTCATGTTACCCATAGAACTTTGATACATGACTCTAACTCACACTTCTCAGATTCTCTTGTAATTTTGCTTTCCCAAAATTATTCTGTGAGCCCCATAAAGACAGAACAAACACGCTTATTCCTTTTTCTAGCCCGCATCACAGTGCCAGGGAAGTCACGGGGTTTAATAAATGTTCAGTGAATGAATGAATGAATGAAGTATGGCTTCATAAATAGCTATGTCCTTGCAAGTTACCTGCTGTGTCTAATCACAAGGGCATGCAATCAGCATCTCCATAAAGCCATCCTTTACTCTCCTGATGTAGAAATGCTCCTTGACTGCATCTCTCCTCTGGGAATGGCAAGGAACCAAAGTCAAGGAAATAGCAGATAACAGTAAAACCCAGGATCAGGAGCCTTGGATTAGGACTCAGATGCCAAGCACAGGTCAGGAATAAAAACTGAACCTCTAGGCATTAACATACTCTCCAGGACGGCTGTGCTGCACCCCCTAGTCCAACCCCCACTAAACACACACAGGGCCCAGCTCACAGCCCCCAGGGCAGCTGGCATTTCCAACACTGCAGTACAAACCATCATAAGAGATGAGCTGAGCCAAGCTGATCCCCAACTGGCAAGAATGAATGAAGAAACTAGATATTTCTCAGCTGAGGAGTCTCTGAGAAAAGTGAAAATTTAAGCTTCCTAAAATTCATCGCTCTTGCCATATGCTGTGACTTTTCCATTCATACCAGCAGAGGTGGGAATTTCAGCTTCTGAATATAACATTGAGAAATTAACTAAGCATTTATAAATAAGTCCTGACTCAGAGCAGGGTCCTTGTTAGTGGTTTTCCGAGTCTTGTGGGAACAAGTCTAGGTCCTCACTGTGTAGGACAGTCCCCACCAAGAGGAAAGTCCTCACTGTCCTTGATACTGCCACCCTTGCCACCTCTCTGATATCAGACATGATGTTCTCTGGTACTCTCAGCTTGTGCCAAAAATCAGAACAGAGTGTGCCAAGACAAGAACTGAGAGAAGGACATAGGGGATGGGAATGTGAGACACAGAATAGAATATTGAAGCAGGCAGCCAAAGTAGGACCACCCTAGGGTAAGTTGAGCCCCTAGCTATATGACAATCAGTCACCCAGAATTAGTGCCAGCACCTTTCTGGCAACTGGGCCTCACCTGGTCCTGCAAAGACATACTACGCAATCCAGTGTGAGCCACCATCTTGCCCAGCTGCCCTCCCAGAACCAGCTGCTGGACGACCCCCTAGGCACAATTCTTAGAGCTCTTCAGGGCATCTGGTCAACCCCCCATGGGGGTTAGAAGGCCAGAGTGAGCCCTGGGAATCAGGTTTTGCCCTGGACCCAGAGTATCCAGCCCAGGTGGCAGTGCCCTCAGGTTTGGCTTCATAATTTGCAGGGCCCAGGGAAAAATGAAATGGTAGAGCACCTTGTTTAAAAACAACTTATAATTTCAAGGCAGTAATGATGCAGTATAGAAGCCAGGGGCCCTTCTGAGCACGAGGCTCTGTGTGACTGTACAGGTTGCAGCCCATGAAGCCAGCCCTGACTGCTGGCCTGGGCCGGTCCCGGGCATTAAAGGGAGACTTAGGAAAGTCTGAGGAAGGCAGTCCAAACTGTGGGGACCCCTCTAACATGGGGGCTGGGGAAGGGGTCAGGCTTGACAAGATTTCAAGGATAGGGGGCAAAATTCAAAGTGATTTGGCACTATTTGTCCCCAAATCCCCAAATATCAAGGAAGTCATGATGGAAAATAGTAAGTAATTAGGAGGCACTCACCCCGTAGAGTATTACACAGTTACCAAAAATGACACTTACAGGGGACTTCTAATAATACAGGGCAAAAGTATTGCAACATAATGTCAAGTGAATTAAATATAATCACAATTATGTGAATATATATATATACAGAAAAAACTAGTTTCAAACAGAGAATAATTTCAACAGTGGGTAAGCCAGGCGGGACTATTAAGGTGACATTTGTTACCTGCTTTTATTTTTCCAGGGCTCAAATTTTCTCCAGTGAACAAGTATGAATTTCATAAGGAAAACAAAATTTCAAATACATTCGTGAAATATAACTACAAATTATAGCTATATACAGTACCTTGAGACTTCTCAGTTTTGATGAGTTCTAGAAAAGCTTTATTAGAAAGCTTTATAAGAAGTGAACTCTTTGCTATTCCGAGTGCTTTTTAATTCCTAAGTTGTAGGAAATGGACAACATTACCCTACCCCTCTTGCCCCTTGAAAGAGGTTATGTCATTGCCCTAGATGTCACTGCGAGTAACTGAGCACCCAGAAGACAAATATGTAGATACTGATGCAACCAAGCAAAAACTAAACAAATTTAAAAAGAACTACATACTCCAAGAGAGACTAAAGTTGTAACTTTGTTTCTCTGTTTCTGATCTTTATTTCCTCATGATCTACTGCACTCCATTACCACAAAATGATTAGTTAAGAGGGTGTCTTAGTCAGTTTGGACTGCTAGAACAAAAATACCATAGACTGTACAGCTTAAACTGCAATTCATTTCTTAGAGTTTCGGAGGCTGGGAGTCCAAGATCAAGACCCAGGCAGACACAGGCTTCCTGGCTTATAGAGAGCTGTGTCCTCGTATGGCAGAGGTGAGGAATGAGATGGGGAAGAGGGAGAAAGCAAGCTTTCTCTGCCTCTTCCCAGAGAGGCACTAATCCCATCATGAAGGCTCCACCCTTGTGACCTAATCACATCCCAAAGGCTTATCATCAAACTGGGGGCCTGGGGTGGGGGAACTGCGGGGGAAGGTTAGGATTTCAGCATTTGAATTGGGTGGGGTGAAAGCACAAACATTCCTTCAGTCCATAAGCAGAGATGCAAGGGAAGCTGATTTTGCCAATTAAAGCCTACTCATTCTCTGCTAGTTTAAAGCAGTCTCTTTCAGATTTGCTCAGTATGAACTCCAATTTTCAGATGTCTTTCACTCAGGAAAGCTCAATTGAGAGAAATAAGAAACACGGAGGATTTCTTGAAAGATAAACAGAATATTGATTCCTCCAGATATTGATCTTTGGAGTAAGCAGAAGATGAGAATTAAGCAAGAGACATTGTTCTGGCATGATACCACGTGTTTTTGCTGACCTCTGCTTTGACATGACCCCATTAGCCTAGGTAGGGACATTCGGTTTATGTAGAGTCAGTGAGAACTAGGTATCAATTAGGAAAACCCCCAGATACATTTTTTCTCAGCTGTTCATTGGAAATGATCTGCTTTGTTTTATAGATACTTTGGCCATAGAAAGAATCATATCTTTTTCTCTTTGCTTTGGCTGGTAGGAAGCTCAGAGTCAAATGTACAGTTCGTCTTTAATAAATGCATAATTTATAATGTGCATTTTGTTCACTGACTTTACATTTAGTTCAATGGACTTTTCCTTCCCTGATTTTTCCTTAGTCTCAGTTTTCTCACTCCTTGCTTTTTATCTTATTATACTCTGTAAGCCACCTCAAAATTGTTTGGGAACCATGAAGCCCACCTTGGATATCTAGTACCCTTATAATTATAAGAGCTGTAACTACTCTCTCTCGTGGGGCCCTCGTATAGATACCTCCATTGAAGGCTTTTTTAAAACATGAATATTTCTCCCAGTGGACTGCACTTCTTGAGAGCATAAACTATGTCTTACTACTTGGCACTTGGCATATAATAGACAGTTGAAAAATGTTTGCTTGAGTGAATAAGTGTAAAGATGGGGGAATTCTTTGAAAATGACTGAAAATGTGCAAAAGTGACTTACAATGTGGTACTCGTTGTACATGACAGTTTGCTTTAAAATATTGTGATAATGTTATCATAAGATGGCTCTATAAAAAAAATAGAATGAAATTTTAACATCAGATTTTTCAGTGCTATCCACAGTCTCGTCGTGCAGAACGAATGTCTGGCTGGAAACATGTCTGATGCTCTTTATTCACTGTGAACACAAACATGTAGCTCCATGATGCAGGTCCTACTGAACAAGATCTGTCAACTGGAAGATTTTTTCTTCAAGTCATAAAGTCTTTAAGCAAAAATGCTTTCGAGTTTCCATTAACGTAAAACCAGCAATCTGTTTCTACGGGGAGACTAGCACAGTCTCGAAGTGTAAATTATAGTCAGAGGTCCTTGGCTGACTGGAAAGCCAACACCGCTGTAAGTCCTAAACCCAAGGCTTCTGGGCCCTGTGGGTTGTGTAAAGGTTTCTGTAGAGAATCACCCTCATAATAAACAATGGCTGATATGCAAATAGTACTTTAAAATCTCCAAAACTCTTCACCAGGCACCTGCTGCCTAAACATTTACTGTCTGCCAGGCATGAGGGCAAGCACTTTACACATTTAGCAGGAAAACAGACAAGAACAATCGCCCCTTCTACCTGCAAAGGAGAGATTCCCAAGATTGCCTGTATGCTCAGGGAAGGCAATGGGTGTCGATGGATGCAAATGAGGAAGCTGCCTGGGAGCTAAATCACTCTGCAGAAGAAGAGAGACAGAAAGACCCATGAGTAAGTTGTAAGGGGAGCTCAAACAGCAGAGAAGACAAGGGAGACTTCACAGAGAAGAGTCTGAGGTAAGAAGAGAGATGGGAGCTCAGGGAAGAATTAACAACTACTATGGAGGAATAGAAAAAGTGTTCCAATGTGACAGGCATTTCGTGATGCGGTGTGCTTCCATGAGATCTAACAGTAAAAATGTGTGGTGACTTTCAATACAAAAACATAAGTGAGGTATGTGAGAAGTTGGAATACTAAAACATGCCCAAGTAACACACATTATCTCTTTAATTTCTCTCTTTATGACATTCATTAGTCTAGACCAGGTGACAGCAAACTACAACCCATCTGCCAAATCTGGCCGGTCTGGTTTTGCAAATAAACTTTTATCAGAACACAGACACGCCCACTCATCCTAAGTACTTATCATAGCTCCTTTCACACTACAATAGCAGAGACGAGTAGCTGGGACAGAGCTGAGGCCCCATGGCTGACAAAGCCTATGATATTTCCTTTAACCGTCCTTTATAGAAAGTTTGCCAACTCCTGCTCTCCATTCCTAAATAATAAATAGAGAAGGATCAGGGAAAGGAAAATCAGTCAGACTAATGATGTTGGGGAAATTTAGAGTCCATAAACCTGAGTTAAAGAAATATTCACTGTTCCCATGGTGAAGTTTTCCCCTCTGTAAAATGGGATTAATAACACATGTTTCACAGTTATAATGAAGCTCAAATGTGGAAATCATTTATTAAAATATGCCTGTGTTCATAAACATTAGAGAAATGTCAAGTATTGCTAATAATGGCTCACGAGTGGCTCACCATTTGTAAATAATAAACACTGCAGAAGCCTCAGGTATTGGTGGTGTAGTTATCACCCACCACAACATCACTGGACACAAGGGGACTGAACAAAATGCCCTGTAAGTGTTCTTGAAAAGCCACTTGTTCTTTCTACTGGAATAATCAGTACATCACCTTTTTTCTTAAAAGTTTCTATCCAAAGTTTAGTTTGAATTTTCCTCTGTGAGCACTTTCCATCTCCATGAAGCCCGTCACCTACAAAGTTCATTCGCACACAAGAATCTCATCAAGCTGCGGGGGAAACAGGAGGAGGCAATGCAACGACTGTAGAGAAAGGTCCATGCAAAAGCGATGAAACGAAGCCATCACATGACTGAACAATGAGAAGACTACATGTATTTCAGTCTTTCAATGAAGAAAGGGTGTTCAAAAGTCCTTTTTTTTTTTTTTCACTTTCAAAGCTTAAATCTGGGGAATGAGAAACAAAGAATACACCAATGGCATTTGAAGGCAAATTCATAAATCCTCTTAGGAAAACTGGACTAGAGCTCAACACAGCCTCCATCCATCAGGACACGAGGCTCAGCTGCTTCGTTCATTTTTTCCATCCCTTGAGGACTGTCTTTAGTTCCACCAGGAAATGCAGTTTTGTTGCATAATGAAGTCTTTAATATGTCCCTATAAAACATGATAGATCAGGTGAACAAGTGGCTGAGCGATTGATCCACCTTTCTCTAAACGACATTTAAGTGCTTATTTATTAAAGTTTTAGGGTGGCTAGAATAGATAATTATACACTTTCCACGTGACCGTCTATCTTTCCTGTTGCTCATTTGCTCCTGAAAGACACGACAGTGTCTTTGTTGATTTGTCATTGATAAAATCCATTTTGGTAAATTTCTTCCAAGTAGAGGTTAAAATGTTATGCATTGCACTATTTTGGTTGAGAGCGGAGAATTTTCATCTCACGACAGACATAGACTTCAATTTGTTAGCCATCTAGAATACATCCCTGCAATTATAATTGCCCTGCTTTGTTTACTGGGCTTGGAAAAAAGAATAAATGGATTATTATGGACTTGTACTAAACCACTTTGATAAATTTGTTTTTAAATGGTATTCAGAGAGTACCCAGCGTACCTTTATCCTAGGCATTAAAGATAAAAAACGTACAATGAATTTACAATGGACCTATATGTGCAGTACCAATATTGGCTCATAATCTCATAATTATCTTTTCTCAGGGCATTCTTTCAAATGAAGGAAGAGAAGGGAAAATCAAAAAAAATTGTAAGTCGTTTTTAGTGCAATGAATAGTGGTTCCCAAACATGGCTGCCCATCTGGGAACTATTAAAAATTCAGATTCCTAAGTCCACTTGAACCAAACAAATCAAAATCTGTGAGGGGTTGGATTCCAGTTATTTTATTTTTAACAAAGTGCCCATCCCACTCTGTAACATCCAGTTCAGCACCAGACTGGAACATGCTTTTGGGAGCAACTTGTTGAAACAACACCACATGGAATGATCTCATTACAATGGACTGACCTAGTGCTATTGAAAAAAAGAAAACATTAATGGTTCATGGAAAAGACAAAGGTCAGAAATTAAGTTAAAATTTAATACATGCACCCTGGCTAGGTAGCTCAATTGATTTGAGCATCTTCCCAAAAGGCCAATGTTGCAGGTTCAATTCCTAGTCAGGGCACCTACAAGAATCAACCAGGAAATGCATAAATAAGTGGAACAGCAAATTGATGTTTCTCTCTCTCTCTCTTTCTTTCTCAGCCCTCCTTCCTCTCTCTCTAAAATCAATTAAAATAAAAACAAATGAATTAATACATGAGATCTCTATGGATGAAAATATATAATTATATTAAAGTAAATAATTATATAAATATAGTAAAATAAGAGTTCATATTTTTGCATAGGATGACTTAATTTGAAAAAATGTCAATTCTCCCCAAATGCAAGTTCAATTATTATGCTAAAATTTACATAAAAAGTGCTCATGAATAGTTAAATCAACTTTGAAATTATAGCGAAAATATGAGGATGGGCTGGCCCTACTAAACATTGAGACCTATAATAAAAACATAGTATTTGAAAGTAATATGGTTCCTGTATGAGACAAATAGGTCTATGGAAGAGAACAGACCATTCAAAGACAGACCAATATATAAATGGAAGAGTTTGTGCAACCCAAATCCATGGGGAAAAGATAGCCTATATATTAGTTAAAGTTAAGAAATTGATTCACTAAAAGCAAAAACTTAAAACTGGGTCCCTACCTAACACCACATGTAAGATGGACATCAGGTGGATTGAAGCCCCGGATGTGAAAGGCAGAAGTAGTAGATTTTAAAATGTCAGAGGACATCTTTAGGATAAATGGTGAGGAAGGGCTTCTTAGACAAAACTCCAAAAGCACAAACTATCAGGCCAAAATTAATTAATTCAATTCCATCAAAATTAAGGGTATCAGTGCAAGGAAGGAAATCATGGACGAAGTTAAGAGACACATGACATTCTGGAAGAATGCTGTCATGTCTAAAACTATTGAGGAACTAGCATGTAGAACATTTTATTTAAAAAAGGAAAAAGGAGAAGGAAGAGGAGGACAAGGAGAAGAAAAAGCTCTTACACACCGACAAGAAAATTTCACAAACGCCAATAGAAAAATATGAGCAAAGGGTATGAATGGGCAATTATTAGCAAAGAAAACACAGAGTTGGGTAAACACAATGAAAGAGCTCAAACTAATTAATAAGAAAGGCAAAATATAACTAAAAGTTGTCACTTTACACCATCTGATTGGTAAAAATGTTGGCTACAGAAATGCTCATGTAGAAGTCATACAGAACGAGCAGACCACTGGGAGAGCCCTATCTCTGTGTAATCAAATTAAATTCAGTCATATCCTATGACCCAGCTTTCTACCTTCCGGGAATGTTCCAGAAAATGCCCACACAAGTCAATAAGGGTACAGCAGTCCACTCTTACCTGTGGTTTCAGTTACTCGTGTTCAACCTCAGTCCAAACAGGTTAAATAGAAAATTCCAGAAATAATTCATAAGCTTTAAATTGTGCGCCATTCTGAGAAGAATGGTGAAATTTCACCCTGCCCCCCTCCATCGTGCCCAGGAGATGAATCATCCTTTGTCCATCCTCCCTGTATACACTACCCACCTGTTAGTCATTTAGTAGCTGTCTCAGTTATCAGGTCAGTTATCAGAGAGAGAGACCACATTCACCCAGCTTTTATTACAGTATACTGTTATAATTGTTCTATTTTATTATTGTTGTTAATCTCTGACTGTGCCTAATGCATAAATTTAACATTATCAAAGGTATATATGTATAAGAAAAAACACAGTACCTATAGAATTTGGTACTATCCGTAGTTTCAGGCAGCCACTGGAGGTCTTGAAATGTACCCTCATACCCTCTTTGGATGGGGGGGAGGGGCTACTGTGCATACATGAAAATATTCACAACAGCACTGCTTACGATGGTGGGAAATTGGAAGCAATCCTGTGTCCAACACTAGGAGACATGTTAGTTCAATGTGGAATATTATGCAACAGTTAGTTAGGATTCTTGTAAATGAAAAACCTGTGTTCAAAAACAGCAACACATTTTCTAAGCACATACAAATAAAAAGGTACATATTAATGATTTTAAAAATGGCTGACTGGGAGGGTGAGGAAATGAAAGGGAGAATGGGGATAAAAGGAAGGGAGGGAGGGAGGGAGGGAAGGAGGGAAGGAAAAGCAGGAGAGGGGAGGGGAACATAATGAAGGAAGAAAAGATAAGGACCTTGCTCCCTAGCAATGATAATAGTGTGCCAAGAGATGAGAAAAGTGATTAAGTGAATTCTCTGAGTCTGAGGGCCAAAGAAAGGGGCAGGGGAGGGGGGGCGTGGAATCAATAACCTATGCATTTATCTCTTTGCATATGAATTGCCGTTCAGTCTAAGCAATTTTAAATAAAGGTAAATAAATGTTCGCTCTTAGTAAGTCCAAAAGGGGTGTGAGACCACTCAGGATTGTAAATCCCTTCAACCTTGGCCACTGAATTCACTATCACGGCCCAGGTAGTTGTCTCAAATTCCTCACCCAAGGCCTTACAGCTGGATCCCCGTCTTTCATCCCTCTAATGTCTGTGAATAAATATATACATTATTCTTGTTCTTTTAATACTGTAACCTCTTCAGAGCAGTTAAAAATTATGTTAAAAACTCATTAACTTTGACGAGATATTGATGATGCCAGCGGTTAATTACGAGCCAGCTGGTGTTATGGCAAGAATTAAAAAGTTACACATTGGAAGTTTGTTAAACACACACACACACACACAGTGCGTTCATTTGGAGGATAGTTGGGGGATTGTTGAAATAGCATCACTCGCTGATGACCTCACAACCTAGGTCAAGGCTAAATGTGTGGACCAAGGGATCAATTTTCATCCTTTTACTCCATTACAAAATCTTCTAGATTCTTCCTCGCTGAAAAAATAAAAAGTAAGGACAATAAATTCCCATGCTTCATGGTGTTAATTGATTGCAAGCTGGGGTCAGAAAGACATTTCTCTCCAAGGAGTACTCCTGCACAATTTAGAGGCACGGCGGGGGTTCTAACATGCCTAAAAAGCATTAAGCAGTGGCCACTGTCAAATACCAAGGAGCACAATTTAGTATGCTCTCGGTTCATGCTCACAAGGGAGACACCAGAGTATTCAGGGGGCCCCATCTCCTAAAGAATGAGGGTTTTTAATAATCTTATCACCCAGTGAGGTCCTTCCTTCTGTGGCCAAAAGAAGTACATTTTTTGAAAGAGAAAACAGATGGGAAGATGCCGTCATGTTTTTTTAAAGAAGAGAAATAAACAGAAAGAAAAAGTTTATCTATTTCAAAAGGTTTACAACACATAAATTCAACAAAGTATAAGTGAACAATATAAAACAAGGACCCAGGATGCTGAATTTGGGTTTTGTCAGACCCCACGGAAGCAAGGACGCAGCCTGGCTTGCTCACCTGCCATAGGTGAGTTATAGAAACTGTATGAGCCTCAGTATCTCATCTGTAACATGGGTGTCATATGCGGACCTGCCTCATCAGCTTTGTAACAATCAGTAAATGAGATGATACCTATAGAATACTCAGTGTCATCCAGAGAGTAGGAAACACATGGTATGTGTTCATTATTATTTCCCAAGCAGGCAGTGAAGCACAGAGGCTGACATCAAGGTGTCAAGGTTCCCCTCCATGGATCTGACAGCTATTTCCAGTGATACGGAGAAAGTTAGGAGATTTCTTCAAGCTTCAGCCTCCTCAACAATACAATGAATAATAATAGTACCCACCTCCCAACATTCTATTAGGGTTAAATGAAATAATCCCTACAAAGCATTAGAAGGGCATATAGAGATTGCTCCCTAATGTTATGTTACTTTTTGCTAGTATTATTACTGTTACTATTACTAGTAGTGCTCTTATGTAGGGATTCAGAATGAGCCTCCCCTCAAGATGTGCCTCAGTGGTATGCAGATTAGCTTGAGCTAAAGGCAACCAAGACCCTTTGGGCTCAAGATAAACTTCTGCCCAGACCCTTAACTACCAAGAATTATTTAAATTAGGGGTCTGGCCCATGATAACCGCTATCATCAGAAATGGCCTTTTACCTACCAGTACAGGAAGGCAAACTACAGACCACTGAATGTGCCTTCCCCGCAATTACCTTCTGAAGCCCCAAACCCCTCACTGCATCCCCCATTCAGGGTGTCTTTTGGCCCTCATTTTCCCTTTCTGTCTCTGAACCCCTCATGTCTGTGCAGTCTCTGACCCTCTCATGCGTGTGCGGTTGCCATACATGTGTATGTAATCAAATTTGGTCATTTTCTCTTGCTAATTTGTCTATTTGATTGCTTAGACCAGCCAAAAGAACCTGGAGGGTGGGGGAAAGTTTCTTCCTCCCTCATAGTTGCTGTATGAATAAACTCTTTATTGACACTAACACACACACAGCAGAGATCAAAACACTTTGTGGAACTTTGTAACACGCAAAGTAAAATGTGTACAAATGAAAACATATAAAATCATCTTCTCCAAAGTCCTCAAAGTGGCCCGAGCAGAAAGGGAATGCTGATTTCTAGTGCCGTTGGTTCCTTGCTCCTCTGTTTAGGCTGTTGAAACAGTGATGTCTCCAGCCTTCTCCCTCCTGAGCCTCACCTTGTGGAGGTGCAGCGCAGCCTGGGAGCTGCGAGTGTCTTTCCCACTAATCACCACTGCTCCCCGCCCGCCCCCATTATTTGTGACTTGCACTTCCCCTGGCCAGGGACAGCACAGTGTGCGGCTCTCTAGCTGAGCACCTAATGGTGGATTCAGCCATTATCATTTCTCACCCATCAGTGAATAATCATTATTGTTTACTCACTTCTCTGTTTATGAGGAGCACAGTTACCAAGATGGTTTTCTTTTCTTGTTTCCCACATGGCTCCTTATTTTATAGACCTGCTCCCAACTAAGTACAGCTTTATTCTGTTTCAGAAAATTACTCATCATTTACTGATATTCAACATTTAAAAAAAAAGGTTTTCTTTTCTTCGGCAAATCCAAATGTTCAGCCCAAGCCTTACTAATCTTGACCTCCTTCGTTTCTGTGAAAACAAACCTTCCAAACTCATCTCAGAACATTTGCTTTGATTCTGTACCAATTCCACATGGCTCCTCTCTCCTAATGTTCTCTCCTTTTGAGAAACCGAGGGGAGGAGGGTTTGTGTGGGAAATGCCATGAAAAATGAAGCTTAGGATATTTTAAAGGCTAATTTGTTCAGAACGATGGGGCAAATATTTGACCAAAAAAATCCCTTTGTTTCCTAAGAAGTCACAGAAATCATCTTCTCTTAACAGCCAACTATAGTTAGTTGGGGTAGCATCCTAAATTCTTCCCAATTCTACTCACATAGCTAATTTTCTCTATTTTCTGATCTTTTTTATTATGAGCATGTATTACATTTATAATCAGGAAAAAAAAACCCTTTTTAACAACTTTTTATTGGTAACATTGAAAAAGTAGACAGATAATCTCACCAAACCAATGTTTTCCTCTTCCCTCCTTTTCTAGAGATATTAGGGAGTAATTACTAATAGCAGCCTCTCCTGGCTGTGTCGCGGGCAGCATTTCAGAAGGCTTACAATATGATCTTTCTGCCAAGCATTCGATTATCACATCTTTAGCTTACTGTTTGGGGTCTCACGTTTCGCAGTCCAACTCTTGACTCACTGCGTGTGTGCGCACGCTTTGTTCCAGACTGTCTGTCAGAAGAACACGTTTTCTAAATGAAGAAAAGTGTTTCTGGTGAATGCCAAGGCTATATGAGGAATCAGAGCGCAGAGTTGCTATTTCTTTGTTCCTGCTGGTTAATTGCTTTAAAGACACAAATCATAGGCCAGTGTGTCACTGAGAAAACCATGTGTAGGGCACCCACCCCTTGTACCTTTTCAATGATCACAAACTGCATTTTGCCAACTTTTGATCAAGGTGACAAATCTTGGCTCAGAAAAGAAATTTAGCGATGTGTCAGCGCCATCAATAAGCTCTAAGGAAAAGTAATTCATTTTTAATGGAAATTCTGTTTACAAAATAGACTAGGTATATCACCAACCTCTAAGAGGAGATAACTCACCCTGGCAAATAGGCAGCATACCTAATAGGGTAAAATAAAAGCGAAGCAGAGCACATTGTACTTATGAAAATGAAGAACATGCAACATTTTATATTTACTACAACAGTGATTTTACATCATGTAGAAGCTTTCATGTTCAGCCGTGATTTAGATTCAAGAAGTGGGGAAAAAAAGGTTGGGAAAGAGGAAAAACGAATAGAGCCATTATATTAAGTAAAAATTTATCCTTATTTTTCAAAAATCCTTAGACCAATATAAGTTCCTTTCAGTGCTAAAAATTTATTGGTTCTTTGTCAATTTCTATCCTCCACTGGGGGAGCTACTCTTGTTCCTTAATGAATGTGACATCATTCCCATTACAGCTTTATTAAGACATTTTCTAAGTTCTGTTTCTATTATTTAATTTGCTTTTCACTACAACCCCATAGACATGTAGGGGAGTTAGCATTATTCCCAACTGGCAAGTGAGAAAACTGAGGCACCCAGCGGCCGTGCTGTCTGCTGAAAGTGACTGAAATAGCACGTCCAGCCACTCTGTGTACTCACAGCGCCCCGTTCCCCGGGGAAGGAACAGGTGGATGACGCCACCATTTGGCTAAAGGAACGTATACTCCCTGTAAATGCATTCATCTCTCACCACAAACTCAGAAACAAAGGGAATAAGCAGAGTCCTTGAAAAACACAAAAACAAAAATCGCAGCCTCATTAATCTACTATAATGTGAGATTGGACTAACAAAAAAAGGCACACGCAGAATAATCAGCGGATATAGTTGAGATCACTATGGATGTTTGAAAATATCCCAAAGATTTAAACAACAGCAGCAAATCATATATATATATATATACACCTATATATAAATATAAATATAAATATATATATACATACATTCACATATATAATATATATGTGTATACACACACACACACACACACACACACACATATATATAAAGAGGTAGGCGCCTATGGAAGATACAGAAATATAAACACAGTCTCTATATAAACATAACACAGTGATAGTGTATGTCCCCCTGGGGCCAGTTATTCCTCAGCTCCCTGCTCCTGGTAATGATGTCAATAATTTTTGATAAAAGATTAAATGCACATAGGTCCCTCCCTCAACGAGACTAGGTCTAGCAGAGAAATAAACGTGGAAGTAAATAATTGTTACAAACAGCATTATCTTGATAATAATGACTAAGAATTTTTGAGCACTTTAGGCCTAGTAATTCATGAAGTCTTCACAATGAACTGGTGGGTTAGGGCCTATTAACAGCCTCACTCTACAGATAAGTAAACTGAGGCACAAGATTGTGATGAGACTCCCACATGGTAACAATTGGTACCACTTAGTACAGCAACATTCTCAGTTGTAGAGGGAAGGCTCTATGTTACAGTCACAGCCACTGAGGTAAAATGCAAAAACTGCCACAATTATCCAGGTACTTTGCAAATGACTTTGCATTTCCTCCCAGCAAAAGGCAGAATCTGCCTTTGCCCTGCCCGTGAGTCTGAGATGGCCTTGTGACTCACTTCGGCCAATGGAATGTGGTGGGAGTGACAGGGGTTTCGCTTCCAACCCAAGGACTCCAGAGGCCTTGCTTCTGTGTGTTTTCTTGGGATCCTGAGAACGCCGAGCGCACAAGCCTGGGATAGTCTGCTGGATCACCACACATGGGACACAAATGACAGAGTTGGCACATCCCAGATGAGGCCTCAGACGTGCCAGAGTCCATCCAAGACCAGCAAAGCGTGCTAGGCGACCTGCCGTTGACAGCAGATGCAAGAAGA
Source organism: Desmodus rotundus (assembly GCF_022682495.2). Classification (NCBI taxonomy): domain Eukaryota; kingdom Metazoa; phylum Chordata; class Mammalia; order Chiroptera; family Phyllostomidae; genus Desmodus; species Desmodus rotundus. Next base: position 110,331,175 of record NC_071394.1, on the reverse strand, counting down.
AGTACAGCTGAGATTACAACTACCCAGGTGAATGCAGCCTAAACTGCCAACCCACAGAAACAGGGGCTAAATACAGAAATAGTTATTGCTTTACGCCACTAAGTACTTTTGTTTATGCTATTACAGTTGTCCCAATTTTTCTCCTTTGCCCCCCTCCACCAAGCCTGCCTACTCTCCTTCATTGTCCATGTCCATGGGCCATGTATATACGTTCTTTGGCTAATCCCTTCACCTTCTTTCGTCCAGTCCTCCCCTCCCCCATCCCCTGTTACAGCTGTCGGTCTGTTCCATAAAAATACTAAATGATATACCCACCATACCCAAATCTGCTACAATCATGCTTAAAATTTTTTAAGTCAAATAAATAATCTGAAAGAGGAACATAGTTTAGAATTTCCAAAATAAAAATATTTCTGGAGAAACAATATGGAAAACTATTAGGATCTTGTAACAGGACAATCTCAAAGATGTGATCAAAATAAATGGAGACAAGGACCTTCCCCGTTCCAGTTTAGATATGTGGCAGGCTGCTTCTAAAACAGTCCCTATAACCCCAAGTTCCCTTTAGAGTGTCCTACAAAGCTGTAATCAATATGTCAGCTGCATCTGTTGCCTCATTTGAAGGCTCAGCTAGGGAAGAATCAGCTTCAAAGCTCACTCCTGGCTGTTGGCAGAATCCAGTTCTCAAGAGCTGTTGCACTGAGGCCCTTAGTTTCTTGCTGGCTGTTGGCCAGAGGCCACCCTCATGTCTTTACATTGGACCCTCCCTAGAGCAGCTCAGAACAGGGTAGTTTGCTTCTTCAGAACAAGCACATGGAAAGAGTCCGAGATGGAGAGTGCAAGCAAGAAGGAAGCCACAGTCTCTCAGAACCTACTCTTGAAATTGCTATCTCATCACGTTTGCCACACTGTATTCATTAGAAGCAAGTCGGCAGGTCCAGCGCAGGCAGAAGAAGAAGGAATTACACAAGGGCATAAACACCAGGATTTGGGGATCAACTGGAACCATCGTTGAAGCAGAACTCCTTTAATGATCACACAATTAAATTCTAGGAAACTGTGAAGACATGAGTTTTGTAAACAGGGATTTATTCCTCAAACTCAAAATGCTGGGCTTCAAAATCCAACTCTTAAAACCTCAAGAAAGTAATTTTTAAATGTGAATTATGCAGTGATATTGGCCCCACAGAATGTCAAAAAAATTGGTGAAACTATAAATAAGTTTTCAAAGGTTTAGGAAAATTCTCAGATGCTGGTTCAGATAGTGGAATATTACAGATATCTGAGAATAATGGAATATTACAAGGGTATAGGAAATGCATGAAGTCAACCCATAACATTTTCAGAGTTACATCAAGAAAGACAGCCTTAGCTCCCTACAAAACATCCCTCAGAGGCAAGTAAGATGAACCATTGGCCTAATCCATTGTGGCATTTCTTATATACTTATGCATAACACCATGTAGGAATGCAATAAAAATTTAAACAAGGCACTAGAGTTCACCAAATAGGAGGATGCAGCTTTGGAAGAATGGAGACATGGCTTTCCTACATGGTCTCTAAAGCATCTGACGTACCAGTGCGCTTTTATATTAGTTCCATCCACAGAAGCTCCTTAAATCATAGATTCAGAAAACATGTCTGAGTTCCTCACAGAATTAAGGAGAAGAAAACAGGGTTTTGTAGAGTATTAGTGTTTGAGAGGAGGGGAAGATATCTGACTGCATGGAACAGGGCTCTCTCTCATACCTACACTGTGTTCAAGTGTTTGAAATGGTAATGCCGTCATCTGTTTTGCCCTCAGGCATGTCTAAGTAGATATTCTCAGCATACTCTTGGAGTTTGGGGGTGTTTTTAAAGAGAAGAATGAGGATGGGTGTGCTGAAGGCTTATGCTTTACAATACACGTAGTAGGGCAAACAAACGTTGGCTGCTAATGCAGTAGCACTTAATTAGAAGGTAAACATCCCTCGGTGAATAGAATGAATTTTAAAGTTTCCACATAAGCAGAGTCATACGTTTTGACATTATAAGAGCAGTAGCTTCTGTCAATCAACCTGAATTCTCTTTAAGCCTTAAACATATAAGTCACATTGAGAGGGTTATGCATTTCCCAAGTGGATTTATATATAAATACTTTTTCTGGCTCCAGTTCAACACAACAAAAGAAGTCAAACATTAGTCTGTATTTGTATTTCTTTGCTGAAGTGTTTTGACATAAACTGCGCACAATCCTAGCTGAAAAGCAGCAGGCAGTTTGGAACTAACTGCTCCCCACACTTGCATTCTTTGTGATATAAATTCGTTTTCTACTTGGAAAATTAGAAAGCTTATGAGTGAAAAGTTTGCTCAAACTTAAGAGAAAAAATTTTAAAAGCAGCATTTTTGAAAACTTTGAGCTTCAAACATAATTTACTTTCCATATCTCAAAATGCCTGTAACTATCAAATTCCCAAATTCTAACTGCACAATTTATAATTGGCATTTATACCTTTTGAAGACAGCAAGCAAGACATATATATATATATATATATATAGAAGTTACTCAGAATCCTTTTTAAAACAAGAAACAATTTAGTTCTTCTACTGCACAGAAAAGACATTCTTAGGTAAAACCACTAAATAACCAGGTTACATTGCAAAATACTGTTGGAGATACTTATATTTTTAGAAACTTTCATAGTGATATTTGTCTGCATGGAGTTAGAAAAACATCTCTCGAGATGACCTGTATCGGTCAGTTATTGACACAATAATGCTGAATAACAAACCACCCTAGAACTCATGCAGTGGAAGCAGCAATCATCCATCTTCTCAGACTCTTCAGAGCAGGTCGGCAGCTATGTGGCTGACCTAGATGGGAGTACAGGCTCCAGGCTGCACTGTTTCTCATCCTCCTCGGATTGGCAGTTGCCAGGGACTTGTGGTCATTTCCTCATTTCTCATCCTGGGGCTCAGTCTGAAGCAGCAATGGCTGATGAGATATGCTGCCCTTCCTGAGGATCACCAAAGTGCAGAAAGGCAACCCAATCACACGCATGCACACCAAGCCTCCACTTCTAACATGTGTGCTAACATCCCTTTGGGTAAAACAACTTACAAGATCAAGTGAAAAGTCCGGGGGTAGAGAATCACACTTTGTCATAATGAGGTCATGGCAATACATCAGTCTTCTCTACTACCATTATTTGGTGTTATTGACAACCTTAAGTAGTCAATGGAAGAACTGAGCTTTCTTCCATATTGAGCATAACATTATTGTTGTATTTAAAAATTAAGAATCCAGAAGGCACATTCTTTTCAAAATATTTTTGTACTTCATTGGAAATTTGCATACAAAGGGCAATTCTAAGGTTTAAAAATGCCCATGGTTATGAGTTTTATATCAAATATGAATACATGAATATACAATTCATGTCTACAGATATAGATTAAGTTTAGAAATGCATTTATATTTAGATACATAACTCTTTTACTATTTGCTTTCTTTTCTAAGTAATTTAGTTGGAAGTGAACAGGACTATAGCCTACACCTTTTTTTATGTTTATTTATTTTTTAGAGAGAGGGGAAGGGAGAGAGAACGAGAGGGAGACAAACATTGATGTGTGAGAGAAACACCGATCAGTTACCTCTCGCACACCCCTAACTGGGGACCTGGCCCCACAACCCAGGCATGTGCCTGGGACCAGTCACCTCACAGTTTATAGGCTGGCGCTCAGTCCACTGAGCCACACCATCCAGGGCCCCACAACTTTTTAAGTTCTTAGAGGTTGCAAATTATTCAAAAGAAGGTAGATTTTAAGCAAAACAAGATGAAAATAAGCTGAAATAAGTGCTAAAATTCAAATTGCATTTTGCCTGGCTCCTGTACTCAGAGAACGAAAAAAGACAAAACAAAAGAGAAGAACTTTGCACCTTTAGGTTCAAGTTTAGGAACTTAAACCTTAACTTAAGTTCAAGTTTAGGAACTTGACCTGGTTGTGCATAGCATACATGCTTGGCTAGGAGAGAGAGCGCTGGCAGGTGTGAAGAGATGGATTAGGGATGGGATATGCCAGACCAGGACCCCCACCTTCCCTCTTTCAATGGTACATGTTCCATTCCAGCTATAGTGTGCTTCCACAGGTTCCTGCTCTCCCCCCTTGTCTGCTGGTCTCAAAGCTAGCAGAGTAGTGGACAATCATATGTCCTTCTTTAACCCAAGCTTGTTCAATTTTCTAACTTGAGCTTTAGCCTCCGGTTGGGCATCAGTGACCAGCCAAACTGCCCACTGTGGCAGCCTTTCTTTTCCCCTCTTTGCCACAGAGTACTATGCACAGTTTCTCAAGGAAGCACATTAGACTAGCCAGCATTTAGGGGCATCTCTGTACTCACTCAGCAGTGCACGAGCATCCAACAGAAACAATCATCTAACATCTATGTGTGCCCCCCACACAGAGCAGTCAATGGCCAACTTGGGATATTCACTATGGAAGCCTCTTTTCCAAGGCCCACTTCTTTGGTCTCCTGGATGGATTACCAATTTTGGTTTACAAACTGGCCTTCATATATGAAGGGCAAGGAGAAACCAAAGAGAGAAGCAGACCACTCCCGGTTGGTAGATGGCGGGTTTAACAAGCAAGGGAACTTAACATACAGGCTCATCTTGAGCAGCCACAAGACGAAAGATCTCCACACCTGCCACCAGAGTCTTAAAAGTTTATATAGAGGCCTTAACTGGGTTCAGTCACATATACTGTCCAGATGGTCTCAACTGCACCTTACTCTTTCAAGGTGCATCCTTGGAAATGGGTCCCACTGTGAATGGTGGGGGGAACATATGTTACAGGGATGAGGGAGGGGGCGAGGAGCCTCTGAGTGCCCAGGGCCAGCTCAAGGGTCAACCAGCAATCACATTTTCTCAGTGACCTCCTCCAACATTGCCAGAAATAAATAAATAATAAACTTAGCATTTTCATCTCCCTAAGACAGAGCAGCAACTGCAAATTTTTCTGTCAGTTAGAGTTTTTCTATGACAACCACAAGTCAAAATGGCCTAATATTTGTATACTGTTGCTCCAGAATCCTGGATTGGCTGAACTCCAGTGGCCTAATTAGCTTGAAAGTTTCTTAGTTCAGAATGTACTAGTTTCTAAAGCAAATAGATGTTTGAGGCTGATACAGCACCCTGCTTTCTCTGGAGCAACTTATCAAAAATGTCTATCTGTGGCAGAATCTGTTCCCGGATGGAGCAATGAGAGTCGTAGCAAAAACACCCACTTTGAACTGTTCTGTAAAAACCCTCTCGCAGTTGGTGGTTGGTGCAACACATGTTCTTTCGATAGGAGTTTAGAATAGGGGTTCTGTTTCTCATAGACTATATCCACCTAGAAGCAGAAAAACATAATTTTATCTGTATACATTTTTCCTGCATGTCCATAATTTGACTGCAAGTTCTTTCAGGTTAAAAATTGTTCTCTTTGCATCCTTGCAAACAACTTCCACTACGCCTTGTATTTAGGAAGTATTTGGTGAATCCACCCAAATAAATTGAACCATTGGATTCTGCCTCTTATAAGTCCTTTGGCTCAAAGGCACATTTACTAGTCTCTCGGGAAGATGATGATTGTTCTTGACAGCAGTTGGTAAATTATGAAAAATGAGGAAAATCACCATATTGAAAGACCAAACCATGAGTCAAATATATTTGGGCTCCAACCAAAATGGCCAGGAGAAGCTGTATTGGCTTCAGTGGAAACCACTGGAACTGGACTTCATCACCTGTCATGAAAGAGAATCTTCATTTCCACAGACAAGTTTTGGCTGGAACATGAAGAGAGTGAGTGCCCGGGTAGTACATTGGACTCAACAAAAGTGTGCTGGTTGCAAATAATTCTAACCATGTAGTAAAAGAAAAATTGTGAAACCTAGATATTTTAAAGGGTATCATAGAAGCTTTCTAGAATACAAACCTGTAGATTTATGTATAAATTTGGGTAACTTAAGTTTTGACGTGTTCAAAGGTACAAGTAACTCCCACTCTGTCATCTAAAACCTATTAAAATCTTGGTTTTGCCTTCAGAAAATAGCTTAACAGAATTCTTAGAAGAACTGAGACTATGGTGTGATTTTTATGTAGCAATCACCCACTTAAACAATATTCCTGGCATTCTTTCAGAAGTTTAAAAATAACCATTACAAAACAAACTCACATGGGTAAAGGTACATATCACCGTGTACTACTTGTGTTAAAATACACACAGGTAAGCACTAAAAAATCACACAACAAAGGATATTATTCCCTTCCTTAACAACAAATGGTTATAATCTAAAATATGTTAAGTCCTTCCTCTCAATGTAAGTTCCTCAACTATCAAGTATTTGGACACCACTCTCCATAGAAAATCATCCAATTAATACATTTTTCTTTGCCAGCCTCCATTTCCTGATTAAATAAGCATTAACCCTTGACCAAGTTATTGCCTGTCCAATTTCCTGAAATTCTAGGCATAGGAATGAATTTGTAAGACTTTTTATTATGAAAAATTTTAGCCATACACAGAAGTAAACAAAAATTATTAGTGTAAGATAAGGAGTCTCTGATAGGAAAACTCCCATTGATTTCGAAGTCTTACCTGATAGAACTGCAAGTCAATTCTTAACCCAGCATCCCATCTTCTTTTGTCCCTAACCCTATTCTATTCTCTATTAAACCCCAAGGGTTAGAGGAACAAGTAATGCTCCGCCTCCTCCCCAACTCCAACCTGGAATATTTCCTTCTGAACCATTCCTCACCCAACCTCAACACTCAAGTCAGTCTTTCTTAATCCCACAAGTAATTTTAGAAATTAAAAGGCAGCTCATTTTATTCATTCATTCATTCACTAGTCAAGAACTGCAATAAGTAGTGGGGATTCTATGCAGAAGTTAGATATGATTTCCATCTCACACAGAGCTAATGAGGGAGAACAAAAGATAGACAATTATTAATGCAATAAGGTGTGATGAGTACTATAATGAGGACACATTATACTCCTCGAGTGAAGAGAATGAGTCTACCCAGACAGGCGGAGAGGCTGGGTGGTCAGGGAGAATTGTTTGGAAGAAGTGACATGTAAGCAAAGATCTAAAGAATGATTAGAAATTAACCAGGCAAAAATATAAAGGAAAAGTATTCAAGGTAGAGAGGATAGTACATGTAAAGGCCCAGAGAGCATGGAATATCTGAAGAAATCAAAGTTTAATGTGGAGAAGTGGGGGTTGAAGAGAAAAGAAAGGAATAAAGGAGGCTGGGAAGATAATCAGGGGCTAGATTCTGCAGCATTTTGAATTTCAAGTGAAGGGAGGAGTTTACGTTGAGGGCAATGGGAACCACTGATGAATAATAAACAGGACCATTACCTAACCGGATTTTATTTTAGAGTGATCACTCTTTCCACACGTGAAGAACAGACTTAGCAGGAAGGTGAGAGGAGACAAGGAGAGGAACGGGCAGACTCATTAGAGGCTCCAGCAGTATTGCCGGTGAGAAGCGATGGTGGCTTTCTCTGGGGTGGAGGGAGTGGAGAGGAAGAGACATGGAAGGATTCCAGGAGTACTTGGGGAGGACAATGAGATTTATTGAACAGTTAGTTCTAGGGAGGACAAAGAGAAGTGAATCATTATGATGCCCAGGTTCCACTTTACCAAGAGGATAACAGATGGTGCCATTCGCCAAGATAAAGAATCCATGTTGGGTCTACTGTCCTAGGAGATGTCAGTAGCTGTACTGAGCCTTAAATGAACACCACCAGCCTGGATACATGCAAATCACAGGGATCATCATGGAAGTTCAATGGCTGGTGGTCAGTTGCCCTATTATTTTAATGTGTCTGTCCCCTTTTGGACATTTTCCCTTTTCAACAGGCCACCAACCTGGTGAAGGAGAAAGGATCTGGGTTAGAAATCAGAAGACTTGGGTTCTAGTCCCAGCTTTGCCACCCAGAGGCTATGTGGCCCTGAGGAAATCCCTTTCCATCTCTGGGTTTCACTATCTGCACAATAATAACATTAAAACTATCCCCACATTCCTTTTCAGTTAATGGTTCCAGTTAACTTATTCCCTGCACATTAAAGTTTACTTTTTAAAAATAAACCACTAGCAAGATGCTAAACAAGAAATGCCAAAGACAGTGAAACACCCTTTTCTTCCCTCTGATATCAGAAATACTTTACAAATAATTTTGATAGTAAAAAAAGTATCCTGGGTTATTATCAAGCTTTTGTTTTGAGTATTCTGCCAGGTACCTGGATCCTTATTATTTAGTTTTTCCTGCTGCCTAGCAGAGCTACCCATAACACAGTACCCAAATATTTTACAAATAAGAAGACATCAATAAGCCACTGACTTTGAAGTTATCTTACCATCCATGTTCGAGCATTATTTTGAGAAAAGGAAAAGCAGTTCCTAAGTTGTTTCATTATTCCTTCTTGAAGAGCTAGATTCCAGGTCCTATTTCTTGATAGTAATTTCCTTTGTTATTGTGAGTCCCTTGCAGAAAATATATCTGAAATAGCTTTGGAGGCTGCTTCCTTCCACTGTTACATGGCCAGCACTAGCAACCCACATCAACAGGTAATGAAGTAATAACTTTGCTCTGACACCCTGTTAAATACCAGGCCTACATATCTGATGACTTTTATCATATTCCCATTGCTTTGTCTCACTGCCACCTCAACACCATGGCATGATGCCTGGCACATGGTAGTAATGAGAGCTGCTATTATTGAGTCCTCAGTAATGCCAAGCACTGTACTATGAGCTTACCATATACATATGTTAGTTTTCACATTCATCCTGTGAGGCTGGCTCTATTATTATCCCCATTGTATAGATGAGAAATTGAAAACTCAGAGTAACTTGCCCGAAGTCCCTTCACAGGTAAAAAGTGGTGGGACCTGGGGCTCAAACCCAAGCCATCCAATGTCAGAGTCGGTGCCTTTCAACCGGTCTGCTGTGTGGCTCCCACATAAGCACTCAACAAGTGTTACAGTTGAAAGGATGAGTAGGTGCATGGATGATGTCATTTCTTCCCAAATCAGCATGTCCCAACTTGTAGTCCTATGAGAACACAAAGCTTAAAAAGTACTTCCTGCCCTGTATCTTTTTGGTGCAGAGCTTATCCGTCAGGCCATATTCTAGGAGCAGTAAGGTCTCTGCTCTCCAGAGCTTACATTCTGGAGGAGGAGGTGGACATAATGCATAAATCAGCAAAGGATGTGCACATTGTGGGAAGTGTCTGGAAGGCAACAAAACAGGATAAGGGGATAGAAAGTGACTGGGGAAAGAGCTGTTTGCATTTGTCGTATTCATATTCTTTCCTCTGGTGATTCCCGCTGCCAGATCCCAATAGAGGTTCATATTTTAAAAACTGTGTTATCACCAGAGCCTCATAACTGATCTCTCAGCTTGCAGGTTCTTTTTCCCTCAGGTTATCATGATGACCTCTTTAGAAGAATAGTCCTAAAATGTTACTTTCTCATCATGCAGTTTGCTATATGTTGGGCTGAAACACTTCATCTTATGCCCAAGTCCCTCCCTCATCTAACACATCTGAAAACATCTTTCTTCTTTCATCCACAAGTGGATTTGAGCATCTCCTATGTGTGAGCCACGAAACATTCCCCAACACAAGCCATCTGGTTCTTCAGCCCAGTTTCTTGGGCTCCCTACCTATTCTATGCTTATTCCCACCTGCCTTTTACCAGGATGATCTTTCCTTCTCGATCTACCTACTGAACTTTCCTTGTCATTTAGGGGCCAGCTCAAATTCCAGTTTTGTAACTAGGTGTTCTTACCTATGCCATTCCACACTGTCTTTTTCAAAAAACCGTATCGGTTTCCATAGCTTTCTATTCCTTAGCTTTCAATTCCAGCACATGGTTTTTGCAATGCTTCCTAGTCGTTACCTGAACGTGTGCATTGTACATGTGTGTGTACACATGTGTACTGAAGGCTCGACATTTGTTCAGGACAGCAACCAGGCCTTGTATTCTCCTCTTACTCCCTCGTGTCAATGATCACAATAGCAACAAAAATGTATTTAGAACTTACCATGCTCAAAGCACTGTGCTAAGTATTTTACACACTTTCTTACTCCTCCTCACAGCTTTGTGAGGAGGCCACCCTTATTAGTAGATTAGGAAACTAAGGTTTGGGGAGGTGAAATGGTTTGTATAAGGTCAAATGGAATTTAAACCTGGGGAACATAGTTTTAAAGTCTGCAACTGCACCTCTGAACACCTTTGCTGCCTAAACACAACTGTCCACATTGCTTTATAATCCCTATTCCTAGCTACTTCCTAAAATGACTCAAGACTCTTGACAGCAAAAGAAATAGTGCTGGGGGTGGTGTGGTAGGGAAGAGAGATGATGTCAACTCCTGTGCAGGATTCTGTCTTCTGGGAGTGGTTGCTGTGGGAATTCAATGGGGAGGAACCATGGCTACGATATCTGAGCAGGAAGCAAACCTTCAACTGAGAAATGAATGGGTGGGTAAGAAATTAAAGTACCTTAAGCTCAAACTCAATGCACAGGACTGCTGTGAGAGTGGCTTCAAAGTGAAAACGACAAATACGTCAAGAAATTCAAAGAATCATACTGTCATCATCGGAGATTCTAACACACCCACTCAGGTTTGTCCTTGAAGGTCAGTGGATTTCTGATAATACTTACTCCAAAGGAATAAGGAAATAAAGAAAAGAGATGCAATTGATGTTTACTGAGGACAAACAACAATCCATTCAACAGTTTAGACATTCTTTTATTTTCTATTCCTTAACTTTTTTTTTATTTTTTAAATAGCTCTTTTAAAATGAAATATTCAATGCTGAATTGAGCCAGGTGCCCACTCTCTGAGTGTCTCCCTCTAAAACACCTGGCATTTTTAATCTCATTTGCTTATTAGTCATTGTCATTGGTTTTCCCCTTGTCGAGTTCTTGTGATCCAATTCCAGCTTCCTTCATGTTGCCCTCTCCTTTTTATGAAGTTTAGGTGGATGCTGTGGGCGAAAGCTACCTTTGCTAGAGCTGGGCATTTTCATGCTTGTCTGGGATGAGACTGATGGACAGGAGTGTACCAGTGACTTTCCCATGGGCCTTGAAGTTCCACCCAGTGACTGCTTCACCACTAGACCTCCTGTGGGTGTCTCAGTCCATTCAGGATGCTACAACAAAATACTACAGACTGAGTTGCTTATAAATAAACATTTATTTTTCTGAGTTCTGGAGGCTAGCAGTCTGAGATCAGGATGCCAGCCAGCATGGCTGGATGAGGGCCCTATTTCTGGTTGCAGACTTCTTGTGTCCTCACATGATGGAAGGGGAGGAAGACATTTCTGGAGCCTCTTTTATAAGGGCATTAATCCCATTCATGAGGGCTCCAACCTGATGACCTAAGCACCTCTCAGAGGCCCACTTCCAAATACCATCACCTTGGGGACTAGGGTTTCTCATATGAAATTTGGAGGGACACACTCTGACCATAGCAGTGGGAGATGGAAGTTTCCAGAGGACTACAAAAGGAGAAGAAAAGGCATTTTGTGGACTTGATCATACCTTTAAAATCTGATCGTCTAGACAAAAAGAAGAAAAATTAGGCTGGAAGTAAGAGGATAGGTCAGAAGTAATAATAATAATAATTAGCTTCAAAGGCATCTTTACAAAAGAGATACTGCATTTTAGGAGTTTGTGTCTAGAGATTCCAGATAATAAGTAAGAGAGGTGATGCAGAAGCATCTGCAACAAAAACTACTCTTTCTTGGTTTTTAATGGTCTATACCAGCTATATTAAAATAAGCAAAATATTTGTAAAGTCTGTTAAATTTTTTAAAAGCACCATACAAGTGTGCAATATAAAACCTAAAAATCATATAACAGAAAGATGATAATTAACATACTAAAAAATTTAAATGAATATCAGGTTTAGTGTAAATCCTTAGCAACTAAAGCAAAAAGAGAATTTTAATCAGTTGTAAAGTTCTGAATTTCATGATATCATTTGCCATAGGAAAAAATTTATTTCTGCTTTGTTTTTCATGAAAATGCCTCATTTTCCCTGTGTTTCCCCAAAAGTGTTTGTATATGCACAATACAAACACTTTTGGAGACTTTAAGGGGTTTCCCCCTTACTTCTTCACATGCAAACGCAAATATCATCCTGGGCATATTGCCCAGTATCCAGTAGTCTACTGAGTGTAACATATTGAGACTTTCTGATTTTGATTAAAATATACACCTGAGAAATTCATGACTGTACTATGTTTCCTGAAAGTCATTCGTAAATGCCTCCCAAGGCCATTACCAACATGCACAAAGTTATTTAATTATGTCCTGAGGAGATGAGGCAGGCAGGGTGTAAGGTGATAGCCTTGAAGAATAGGGTTCAAAGACAGCATGTCGCCTGGGAGCCATGTACTCACACAGACCCTGAATCCTAAGCTACACCCACTTAGCAATCTGAGAATCGGCACCTTCAAGTGCATGCCCTTCAATAGCACGCCTTGAGAGGGGACAAAATCACTGCTTTGTCTCTTTCTTTCTTGCACCATCAAGCTTCCAGGAATGACATCCTTTTGGTCTTTCCTTAGACGCTTTTAATAGGTTTGAAACCCTGAGGCTGCTGATATGTGATTATATAAACATACATTTTCCTTCAAGATATACATTTTCTCAAGTCTAAATAAATAGCATATATTCAGTTGGTAATTGGCTTTTATCGGGAGTCACTCTTCCTCTTGCTTAAAAACAGTCTTGACATTGTGTTTCTCACTCAAAGTCCTTTTTGAAGAAGGAAAAAAATGTGTGTGTTAAAGGTATAGCAGTAAGCTTTCATGTCTTACGTCAATTGGGCTCTGCCAAGAAACCCATTTTAAATGTTTTACTTTCCCCCCACCAAAGTTGTGTAAAGGAACAAAGTGGATATTATTCTTTAAATCTAAGTTTAAACAGCTTAATGAGTGGAGCCAATTGAAGTAGATCATAATTGCTAAACAGGATTAAGTGTACAACAGCCTCGTGGAAGTCTGCAGAAAAGCACAACAAAAATAGACCCAGACAACGGAAATGGGTTTGTATGGAGCTGCTGTCCCAGGACTCCTTTCTCTAAAATGTCCGTATTTATTCATCAGTGAGCATAAAATAGTAACCTTCTCGGTCCTGCATTCCTACTTCATCCATGTGTTCATGTTCCACACTCTATTATGTCACTGGCAAACATTTTCAGACAGTGAGACTCACATGCCACCAACAGCGATGCACAGGCGGGCTGGATTCCCTTCTCCCGCATTAGGAAGTTAGGCGATCCGCCAGTCCTTCTCACTGGTCCGTGCTTGGTACTACACAATTTATCTTCAGACTAATGAATTTCAAACAGGGGACCAAAGGTTGTGGGCTTGCTTCTCGATTCGATTAGCTAAATTATTTCTTAATATTTCAAGGCATAGCCTAGAGCTCCCAATTGTTTAAAAAACAAAAACAAACAAACAAAAAAAGTGGGACCATCCACACTCAGACATCAGACCTGTGTTAAGAAAAGACCAAGCCCTGATAAGCTCGAAAGACCAGTAAGCAGGTGAACAGAAGCAGCTGGCAACTGCCTGTTCAATGTTGTAAGCCCTCCGCCCCTAACTATTGACTTGCTTTGCTTGGTTAATAAAGCCCTGAGTTACAGCAAACCCTTTGGGGCCATGTTTCTCAACAAGACTTTGTCAGAACAGTATTCTTGACAGACGCTGAGGAAAAGGGGGTTCTGCGATCTCATAAATTTGGGAAATGCAAATTTCACAAAGATCATTAGCATAGTAAGAGCTCCCAGCAGTCCTACATAAACTTTAAAGTTAGCTGAGGTAACTTAGCTGAGCACCCCCTTACCTAAAGTTAAGAGACCACAGAATCTCACTTTCAACCTATTCCATGGAACCAATATTCTGCCAGGGTTCACTTTGGGAAACCCAGTTTCAGAGCACCAACGTGGCTTTCTGCTTACCTTGTCTTTACTGAATCAACTTGGACAATATGCTGTAAGTAATCCATATGCCTTTGTGAAGAGCACCATAATCTGTAGACTTGTGGGGATGGTGTAACTTTTTACATAAAATGAAACTTCTTTCGGTGCCTAAACAACTTGCTAATTTTTTTGTCTGAAGCATGCACTCCCTGTTACCTTCCACCTTGGTACACAGAGTAAAAGGTTTTCAAAGTGCGTCCTGTTGATCGGTCACGTGTAACTTAAACAGATGCTTAATTTTGCCCAACACTGAGCCTCACTTCACCGTCTTCACTTGACTAGAATTAAGGCAGCCAGAGTGAACTGTTTCATACTCACTCTCTACAGAATCCAGTTCCAGGCCCTTCACAGCAATTGCACAAACTTAATTAATTACACTAAGCCTTGTAAATCTGATCTCCCCTCAATGGTCAACGGACAACCTTGGAACACAGCATCCCATGTGATCAAGCCACCTCACACAGACCCTCAACTCTCCAAATTCAGAAAGCTGCAAACATGTCTCCATCAGCAATGTGACTCAGTAAGGACCTTGCATAATAAAATCTTACCTCCAAAATGCTAAGTTTTGCCAGAACATATGGGATTATAAAAGCAAATGTATATTCCGCATAGTATTATGTCACATTATCGGGGAACATTTTTAAAATAGGCAACACCCACAGGTCTGAGCAACTTCAGTTTTATGCAAATTTTGCAAGCTCGAAGATGCGCTTACTTGTCACTTTTTTGTTGTATCAGCACAGCGCCCCAGGGAGGAATTCTGTCTCACTCCGCTTTGCCATTATTAGTGTCTACCTTTGCAAATACAGACCTCTCTCCACGCGCTAAAGGACTTCTGCCTCTGCACAAGAGTTCTCCGTTCACATCCTTCTTTTGTGACTGGCAGAGAGGAGCTTCTGTGAGTGCAATGATACAACTCAACTCTCCTTGGGAATTCTATATGCTGTGCCACGGATGCTGAACCCCGCACGCTTTTTATAATCATAACCATCATCTTTTTATTATGTCTTGGACTTGAGGAGGCCTGAAAGCAGATGTAACTCATGATGACCTGACTTCAATGGGAAAATGAACCAGGTGGCTAATTGTCTCTAAAACAAATACACTGATAATTAGCAGGAGAGCACAATGCAACAGAAGCCTAACCACCAACCTTTATTTAAGTTAAGCAAATGGGTGAGCAAATGCTGCAGCTGCACCACACTTTGACAAGTTAATAAGGGAGCCATACTTCATCGTGTCAGCCACACTAGCCAAAGCATGCCCTCAGGACCTGGTATCAACGATGCCAAAACTGTGAACTTGGGAAACTGTCAATACTCACAGTGAAGACCCCTTGTCTGAGTACATGGTGGAGCCAGGGTTAAAGGTGCTAGGTTTTCGCACCTACGGAATGCCAGGTCAAAGCCCAGACAACAGAAAGATGATGAGATGTCACCCATAGGCATTGGAAGTGCTGATAATTATGGCTGAGAGTGTTAATGTAGTGACAGCTTCATTGCAAATTTCATTTTTCTAGGGTTTACATTATTTGGCTTGGATTGGCTAAAGTCTAGGTGGGGGTCCAGCAAACTTTTTTCTGTAAAGGGCCAAGTAGTAAAAATTATAGGCTTTATGAGCTGTATGGTCTCTGCCGACATGACTTAGCTCTGCTGTTTCAGCACTAAAGCAGCCATAGACAGGGCATCAATAAATGAGTCTGGCTCTATTCCTATTAAAACTTTATTTATGGACACTGAAATTTCATAGGATTCAAGAAACGCCATTCTTCTTTTGACTTATTTTTCAAGCATTTACAAATATACAAATATAGGCTGGATTTGGACTATAGTTTGCTGACCCCTGACCTGGATTAATTAATTGAGCTGGAGTTAAGATTTTAGAAAGAACATAGATAGGGTTCTTCTCTGGTTTCCTGCTTATCTGTTTCTTAGCTATACTAGGGAATCAGTTTATGAGGGAGCTAGAATTGAGGCCATGGGAAAAGATCTTCAAATCACTTGATTCAATAATTACATACTGATCATCTGCTGTACAAGTCATTGGTCCTAAGGGACGCGGACTCTGAAGGAGGTTGTAATTCAGAGTTCCAGTCGGAAATACCATATTTTTCAGACCATAAGACGCACCTAGGTTTTAGAGGAGGAAAATAGAAAAAAATATATTGAAGCAAAAAATGTGGTAAAATATTTAATAACATCCTTTAAAGCAGAAATCCTGTAGCGAGCCAGGTAAGCTACATTCGGACTATAAGACGCACCCCCATTTTCCTCCCAAATTTGGGGGGGAAATGTGAGTCTTATAGTCTGAAAAATATGGTAGATCAGCCTCAGGGCTCAGGCAAAGAAATGCTTCTCTGGATGACTTGTCAATAGGTATTAAAATGCACAGATTCTTTAGCCCAAATATACTTCATTTCTGGGAATTTATCCTAGGGAACTCATTAAAATTGCATGCAAATATTGAAGAATAACATGAAAGATGCTTAATACAGTATTGCTTACAAGAGCAAAAAAATTAGAAGCAACCTCAATGTCAAACAATGGGAACTTAGGTAAACAATTCATTGTAATATTCTATAAAATGGATTATAATGTATCCACTAAAAGTATAATGCATAAGACTATGTACTGTCAAGGGAGAATGCTCATCTTGAGGGAGAGGGCAAGCATGTAACAAAACAATAAAGACAAAATAATCTAATTTTTGTTTTTAGAATTGCAGGAAATATCTCGAAGCATATAGCCAAAATGTGGTGTCACTGTTCATCTCTGGAGGGTGGGTTTATGACTGGTTCTTAATTTTTCTTCCTCTGTATTATATTTCCTGCCTATCTTTAATTCCTTCATTCATTCAATGCACATTTATTAAGCACTTACTATGTTCTAGGCCCTAGTTTTCTACAGCAGAAACCTTATATTTTATAACCTTTAAAAAACCTAAAAATTGAACAGAAGAAGCAGTCCCCAAAAGTTAGTGTAAGAATGCTTACAGTCAGCTGAGGTGACCCATGTGGGAGCTCACATCACAGAGGACACTGGGGAGGATGAGGACCAGGGACAATGAAGCAGAGGCAGCTGGGAACTGGGTCTCAGTGATAGCTGAATCTACACGGGCAGCAACTGTTAGCAATACTGCATGTAGCTCTGTCAATCTTTCTACTGTTTTTCAAAGCCAGCCCTTGAAATCATCTTCAAGTGGCCAGTGGATGAGACACTAAGAGATGGCAAAGGTCTCGCCAAATAATACAGACCTATAATGCTGTTTCTTCTGAGACAAGAAAGAGAGAGAGAGAGAGAGAGAGAGAAGAGGAAGAAGGAGGAAGAGGAGGAGAGGAGAGGGGAGGGGAGGAGAGGGGAGGGGAGGGGAGGGGAGGGGAGAGGGGAGGAGAAAAAAGAAAAGAAAGAATTGGAGAGTCAACTTATTCAATCTAGGGATCCTCCTAAAAAAAAAGGAATTGACAGAGCATCCTCATCAAAGGAGAGTCTAGACTGCACTGGATTGTTTGGGCAAATTTTGACATCTTTTGTCAAGCAGAGTGTATTTTAAAGCACATATAGCCAAGTACCAGAATGCTGTTGACAGAGAAGTACAAAAGCAAACACTTCCATGTTTTCCTACAGACCTCTTTGATTTGTTGGTCTTACTGAGGTATGTAATCTTTTCAGGTGCTGAGCCTAAATATTTATTCTTCTGACAGTCAAGTACATCAGTCATTTTTTACTGCATTTGAGGTTACACCTGCTATGTGGTTTAAAAAACCCACTGAGATAAGAAGTACTTACAGGGTTATTTGCAGATATGAACATACAACCCTAAGGCCATTGTCCATCAGATATTTATTTCAGCTGTGAGACTTTTATTATGAAAACTCACGTACAACAACGATTGAATCTGAATACCAGAATGCACTGCTTTTTTGGTGAGTTCTTGTGTGAACTCAAGTTGGCTGAAGCGTCAGCCACACTGGAGCCTTATCGAAAGCATTTTTACAGGACATGACAATGGTGTTTCTATGGAGAGGAAGGAGGGATCTGAGGTGACAGGGGAACTTGCTAAGTAGAACTGATACTGCCCCTCCCACTTTGTCTTCCTCACTCCTCCCCACTCCCCGACACACATACAGAATGTCTGTTTCATTCCCTGCATTTCTCTCTTCCCATTGACATTGAATAATTCTTTTCCAGTCTCCTAAAATGATAGTTCTGGTGTGTGGCTGGCTGACAACCCAATGTACAATCAAAGCCAGGCTGGCCAGATAGATACGTGTAACTGCTTCTCGGCCACTGCTGATCCATCTGTCACGTTCCGAACACCGGGCTGCAAGAAGCTTTCCGAGAGCAGAGAAAGTCCACCGAGCACGCATGCGAGTGTGCAGCACACACACAGAGAAGCACAAACGCATTTTCTCTGAAAGGAGTTTGTGCACGTGTGTATCTAGAGCATGAGCCAATATTTTTAAACAACAGTTTTACGTATGTTGATACAATAGGTTGATTTTTTAACAGAAAAATAGTTTAATAAAATTTTTACAGCACAAAAAGTTTAAAGTGAGACAGGTAAGAGGAATGTAAGGGAATCTACAAGACCATAAATTATGTATTCTAATTTCAAAATAATTTATCCCTTCCCCCACAAAAAGAAAAAAAAAAACCACAGACCGTTGCTTTTGTCACTGCCCTCTTTAAAAAGACCCTCATTGGCACTCCAGGTGAACCAGCTTGGGATGGAGCACAAACATCTCCATCAACTATTTGCTCTGACACACCACCAAAGGAGCAAAAGAACAGGGACAAAAGAGAAACCCACATAGCTGCTTTCGTCTTTAATATAACACTCAATTTTCCCATTAATGTAAGAAAACTCTCCAGAGGCCGGTTATGAGCTTGCATTGCTATTTTTATTTTTAATCAATAATAATAGTGGCTTTTATTGGGTACTTCTTTCCCAGAGAACTCTAAGAAGTTTATGCAAATCATCTTTTCATCCTCATCCCATCCTTGAGGCATCGCCAGAGGGTAGATCATTTTATCCCAATTGAAAGGATAATAAAAAAATTGGTAGAGATGTCAGCACAGGGAGGATAACGGGCTGCGGATTTAATTTGAGGTTTTACTCTTGCCCTCCTCCAACCAATTCTCTCTCCAGCCATCATCACTCTGGCAAACAGAGTGATCTTTCTAAAAGAAATAAAGTTATGTCATTCCCTTGCTTGTACTGCAGCTGCAACACCTTGCCTAATCTGTCTCTCTCTGGATCATTATCTCATGCCTCCTTTGTTTGCTGTGCTCCAGTGTAACTGGCTGCCTCGGACTGGGTACCTCAGAATCATCTCCAGCCCTGGCTGGTATGGCTCAGTGGATTGAGTGCAGGCCCACAAACCAAAGGGTCGCCGGTTTGATTCCCAGTCAGGGCACATGCCTGGGTTGCGAGCCAGGTCCCTAGTAGGGGGTGTGCGAGAGGCAACTATATATTGATGTTTCCCTCTCTCTCTCCTCCTCTTCCCCTCTCTCTAAAAATAAATAAATGAAATCTTAGGGAAAAAAAAAAAAAGAATCATCTCCAGAGACAAGAATCCATTTGACAGTCATTTATTAGCAAGTGTTTCAGGAAACCAGTAGGAGAGTGAGGAAGTGGCACTAGGAAGGGAAGAAAAAACAAACAAGAGTGAGAAATCAAGCAAAGCTCCAATGAGGATAACTCCAGCTCAGTTCTGCAGCAGGAGTCTGGGGAGGTGCTGGGGTCAGGGCAAGGGAGCTGGGGAACAGTATACCCCTGCACCTCTCAGGGACTGGTAGGGCTGCCCCAGAGGACGTACTTTGCCAGAACTTCCAACTCTTGGGACTCAAGGGCAGAGTACACTCTGGCAGCCTGAGAGCAGCCCTCCCACAAAGATGCAGGTGCTGGTGGCCCTCTAGGAGGAAAGCACACCGCAGGCGGGTAATTCTCAGTGGACACCGGCAGAGTGGTGGGGGCGCCTGCTGCAATGGGCTTCTCTCCCTAGAACACTCTCTGCAGGCATCTTAAGGCCTCATCAAGGTCTGCTCTACCCTGACCTTTCTCCACTGGCCCTTTGCTTGGGTGACTTCTTTTCTTTCAGATAGTCTCTGCTTCCCCTTTGCCTCCTCCACGCCCCTGTAAATGCAGGTGGCACTGACTCTGTTGAGACAAGACTCTCCAATTCCCTGCCTCAACTCTGTACCCCTACCACAGTCACTCATGGTTTGCTCACTTCTTGTCGGTTACCTGGCCAAATGTAAGCTCCATGAGAACAGGGATTTTGTCTTGCTCTCCACTGTATCCTCAGCCCTTAGCCCAGCTGCTCCTACTCAGGAGGCTCACACTCATCCAGTATTTCTTAAAGAAGTGAATAATGGAATCATATTTTCTCCTTTCGCACAGTAATATATTCTACCATGGGTAGCAGTTAATTTTAAGATACCTAAAACTAACTCAACAGAATAGAAAATATTCCCATGATATGAAAAACTTAGAGTCCACAGTTATATAGTAATAAACAGACCCAAAAATAATTCAAGTAGAATCAAAACAAAAAAAGTAAGTTAATAGGAAAGTTTACCTCTTTACATTGAGTGGAAAAATCAACAAATGGTTGGAATGAGAACATTGAAAAAGGATGAGGGGGGTGATGCTTCTATTTTAATAAACCAGATTGTTTCTAAATTGGGTATGGGAACTTCTTTCTCACATAACGTTTATTTTTATATCACTCATCCCCCCCCCAAAAAAATAAGGTGTTTACCGTGTAAGCTGAGCATACTCAAGTTTGCTGTGGGACATGGATGCCAGGATGGCCCCGATTCTTTCCCTCCTGCATCCAAGGGGAGTTTGCAGTTCCTCCCACCGAGCGGCAACGAACAATTTCCCCTCCTCTGGAATTTGGACTTGCTTTCACCAATAGAGGGAGATCGAAGAGAATATGTTCCAATAGGCCTCAAGAGACCTTCCAGCTTCCACTGCACCCTGCCACTGCCACGTGACAAACCCAGGCTGGCCTGCTAGAGGATGAGAGACCACACGGAGCCAAGCTGATTCACCTCAACCATAACCATCCTGGGCCAGCCAGTCCCAGCCAACCCTCCAGCTGACCACCGGGACATGAGTGAGCCCAGATGAGGGGATCCACCCAATAGAGGTATTGACTTGTCAGGAAGAATACATGGTTGTTATTTTTAGCCACTGAGTTCAGAGGGGGGTTGTCACACTCTAACAGCTAACAGAAACATTTCCCCAGTCATTATGCTAAAAAACCAGTTGAACCTGAATCTCACACCTCCGGGAGATCTCAGATCTCTGTTTTATTATTATTGCTGTTGTGGCGGTTTCCAAGTCAGTTTAGAAAAAAAAGCCATCTCAGAATTATTAAGTGTAAGTGATTAACATAAAAACAACCTCAACATATAAGCTCTGTCAGAACAGTAGCTTCTGCAAACCTCCAATAGTCTAATGAAGCTTAAAAAGTAAGAGTTTACTTGGGCAAAAAGACAAAAAACATGCCAAAATAAAATGAGGAATCCTGTCCAGTCCCACTCCCTATTATCAATCAACCCCATTCACTAAGACTTATGTACTTTCTTCTTATTTTATAATTAGCTATGATTTAACAGTAAGAATAGGATTAAGTGAATTACTGTTCGCTTCATTTTTTTTTTAAGTTACAGTTGTATGTGGGATTTTGTTCTCACTGCTGCTCTTACCAGATTGTCTGCCATTGCATTGTCCTGTGCAAAGATAAAAATCGAGGCACCTGCCAAACCAAGAGAAAAAAAAAGAGAAATAGGAAGAAAGATGGGCACGGAGGGAAGCTTTGTTCAATTTAACTGCTCACTGGCCTATATGAAAAAGCGTAACAAATAAACAACCTGCGACAAATTGAGGTGTATACAGAGGTGTAGACCTTTATAGTGTATTTCAGTTGCCACAGTTACCGTTCTGCAAAATGAAGAGATGGAATTAGCAAATGAAGTTTTGGCTGCGTTTCTCATGGGAGTGCAATACATTTTTTACTATTGATAGCCTTTTCCTCCACATTTGGTGTGATAGTTTCAGTTCTAATTGTGCATTGTTTCAGGAATGGCTCATTTTCTGATGTATTTTTACTATGTCAAAAGCTGATGTTTTAAAAAAATCATCCTTCCTTTGTATTTCTCTTTGTCTTCTCCTTCCAGACATACGCGCCTGTGCATGTAATGCTTACTGTTTACTATTGAATAAAGAATGGTGTTGCTACTGCATAAGAAGTTTTTGAAAATCCTTATGATATACATAATGTCTCATTTGACTTACCAGATTTGGCAGTTGTGGCCCTGTGATTTGTTAATGTACCCTGTAAAGCTTAATTTGTCCAATGTAAACCCTTCAAGAACCCTTTATCTACATGGATGAAATAACAGCAGGCACTCAAATGACTCTTTGTCTTTGCCCTCTATAGCAGATAATTTGGGGGGTGGGCAGGAATTCCCTAGAACCATTTTCCCTTTCTCCCTTACTAACCTCACTCTGCATCTTTGAGCTATCTGGTTTGGATGGCATTGACCCCACTCCCAGTTCCATCCAGTCATGTATTTGCTTAAGCTAATCAGTATATTCTGGGTACTATGTGTTTTCTTAGGCTTATCAATCTCTCATATTCACCTAGCCACAGAATTGTTCAGGAATGGGAGCATGACCCAAGGCAGGCCAATCAAGGGTAAGAGCACAACCTAAGCAGACCAGTCAAAGCTGGATCATGAGCCAGTCAGGGCCAAGGAAACTCCATTCCAGGATTTATTTGGACTTTTGTGAGATGCTGAGAGCCAACTTTAGACCAAAAGAGGAGCCTACCTTAGGACAGAAACAACCCTGAAGAAGATAGATGTACTAAAAAATGAAGAAGGTGGGGGAGGCGGGTGGGGGTGGGACAAAAACTAGATCACAGACACATCATTTGAGGTCAGAGTAAATCTGAGTTGGGTTTTTCACCATCAGGTGGTCTAATCAAAAATTAGGGTTTGAAACAGAAGTATCTACAGGTGAAATGGAAAACCTTGAAAATGAGTGAGCTTCTCATGAAGAGTACCTGAGCAGGGGGAGAGCAACCAAGAAGTACTGGATCCGAGTACACGAGGCCCAGGTCAGCACTAACCCCGCAGCCCATCTGCCCCTGATGGACAACCAAGTCACAGACAAGCCAAGCCTAGAGGATAAACCCAAGTCAAACTCTCAGGTGTCCTTGGAATAGAGGATGCACCGAATAATTACCCCAGACCCCCTCTTTGTTTCACTACCAGAGTCTTAGGCTATGGGAGCCAACCAGGAAAACAGAAACCACTCCAGACACTAAACTGAGAAGCCAAACAGGGACAGGATGGCAACCCAGAGATTAGTAGCTGCAGAAGCTGGAGACTCCCCAGGGTGGAGGTTCAAAGGGAGGAGGTAATTTTACCAAATCCCAGGGCAAAAAGAAAGGCCAGAACCCCAGAAGGCCTGTCCAGTGGGAGCTAGTACAATAAAGGACATTCAGCCACTGCTAGTGATTTACAAGTCAGACTAACAGGAGGAGAAATATCCCCATCTCTCTCCCCTCCCATGCTCCAGTCTCTTTTGAGGACCTCCCAGTACCAACACTGCCAAAGTCCCCTGATCAGGGAGCCCAGGAAACACAGCCTGCAATGATTGGCTCCTCTGTGATAGAGAGAAGAGCAGCAGAAGGACAAGGGATAAATCTGAGCCAAGGACCAGCACAGAATCTATTCCACACTGGGTGATGATCTCCTGCCCATAGAAGCACCGCTACCTCAGTCAGCACATTCTGATAGAGATCAAATCATGGAATGTTCTTTGTCTCCATCCACACCATAGTGAAGCCAACATGGAACGTTGTTTGTAAAATTCCCAAGGTGTTTGTGAAACTTAATGTTGCTTATTCTTCAGTTCCTGCTGCTCATTTATAATAGAAATATTCCATACTCCTGGTCCCCCTGCTAGAGCCACCTTCTTTCACAGCTTTGCCTGTCTCACTAAGCAGCAACCCCATCCCACCAGCTGCATAGGACAAAACCCTTGACTTCTATGTCTCTC
The DNA here is from genome assembly GCF_022682495.2 of Desmodus rotundus. NCBI lineage: Eukaryota > Metazoa > Chordata > Mammalia > Chiroptera > Phyllostomidae > Desmodus > Desmodus rotundus. The sequence continues at coordinate 110,307,067 of NC_071394.1, read as the reverse complement.
GCCCCAGATCATATCTGTCAGCAAAGCCTAACAGTTCTACCTTTACACTGTGTCCCAATGTGGATGACACCTCCATTAGTGGTGCTCCGGTCATCCACTCCGATCCCAGCCACCATCCCCTCTGCCTGTGTCACTGCGATTGCCTCACAAAATCGCCTTGCCTCTTCTCTTGTCGCTCCTCAGTCTGCATCATGTTGCAGCCAGGGTGATCTTTTTCTAATGTGTTTGCCCCCGTCACGCCTCTGCTCACACCTCCAATGGCTCCCATCCCCCCCTATACGTTATAAGTCCAAGGAGATCTTTCAAGAACAAGAGCACTTCAAGTCCAACAAATGTATCTTGGATAATTACCCCAATGTCATTAAGTCCATGAGATTAGGCTACAGTTTTGTGTGTTTTTTTAAAAAAATAGCTCTAACCATTTGTACCTGTAATAGCCTATACCACTATCCCATGTTCAAAGCACTTTTCCTGACACAAAGTAAATACTTGTTGCAAGGTGTAAATGTTGAGTGGATGGATAGATGAATATATCACAAAATATGAAATTAATATAGAATTGACTAAGTGGTTTGAGCTGAACAATAGAACAGAAGTTCTTTGGGTCAGGTTATTTAGATACGATTCTAAAGCAATTCATCCAAACTATGATCTAAGCTATTTATAAAGTAAACTATGTTACATAATATATTTTTGCAAATCTCCAACTATATGAGCTGGAATAAAAATGGTTGGAAAGGATGAGAATAAACCCACACAACACAGACCTTCCCAAACAAAAACTTTGGGAATTTCTGCCCAGAGACAAAGTCTACAGCTTAACCAAGCAACCTTAAGCAAAGCTGATCACAGAATGCACAAGCCAGCCTCGTGAATGAGTAAACTGAGGCTCAAATGTTTCACTTAATCAATTTATTTAAGAAATAATCATCGCTAATTTGCTGTAGGTCAGGCAACAGAGAAGACATGAATAATTACAACACAAGCAAAGCAGACACCGATGCTGGGCTCACAGGATCCTGGGAGAGACCCAATCTGAACGAATGACTAGCAGTGACAGGCATACTGGAAGTGCATAGACAGCGGGTGCTCTGGGAGTGTAAAAAGGGAACAAGTACATCAAAGAGTTGAAGTTGGGACTTAAAGAAGATAGTAGAGTAAGCTAGTTCCAAACTTCAGCACGTCTCAGAATCACCTGGAGGGTTTGTTAAAATACAGATCACTGTGCTCAGCCCAGAGTTTCTGCTTCGGTAGATGTGGGCTGGGGCCAGAGAATCTGCATTTCTAACAAGTTCCCAGGCTGATGCTGATGCCGCGGTTCCGGGGGCCATACTCTAAAAACTGGTGAGCTAGGTCAAGATGGGACCGGGGTTGGGGAAATTGTTTTTTAAGCACAGGAAAAAGTATAAATCTTAATAATGCTTTGTATCATTCAAGATCCCAGCAAGAAAGAGTGTTACATTTAAACAGGGTAATTTAGGAAAAGTGACTTAATGAAATGACTACTAACACAGGTTGGGCACTGTTAAGGGAAGTGCACAGGGGGAAGGATGGTGAAACATCTAAGGCCTGCAACAACAAGGAGCCTGTGCCAGCCCTAACACCGAGAGGCAGGAGCAGGGAGTAATAAGGGAAACCGGAAAGAGCTGGAGCCCTAGGAGAAAGCCATGTGACAGGACCTGAGCCCTTCAGTAGAGAAACATAGCTGTTTCCAACTGCAACCTGCCAGGAAAGGACTTGTGACTTACCTTCTCCCCCTACCTCCTGCTTCCCAAGCTCATTTTGGTGCCAATCAAAAGCCAGAGGTTAAGGAAGCTCAGTAGATGTGGTCCTAGAAGTCAGCCTCCTGGGGCCCAGAGAAGGAAGGAGAAGCTTGCAGAATGAATCTGGAAGGACCAGCAGGAAACACTAGCCTAGGGCTAGAAGAGCTGGGCAGTCAGAATATTGTGGTCACTCTGTGACCAGCCTCCTGCTGTTGTGTAACAAATCACCACATACTTAGCAGCTGGAAGTAATGCACATTTATCATGGCCCAGTTCTGTGGGTCAGGAGTCTAGGCATTTTAGGGTCTCAGTAGGCTGGAAAAAAGGGGTTGGCCAAGCTGCATTCCCAGCTGGAGGTCTGACTGGGGAAAGCTCTGCTTTCAGGCTCACTCAATGGTTGGCAAAACTCAGTCCCCTGTGGTTACAGGACTGAGGTCCTCAATTCCTACAGGCTTCCTGCATTCATTTGACATGCGGGCCTTTCCACAGATAGTTCACAAGGGCTATTGCTTCTTCAAGGCCAGCAGGAGAACAGGAGTGACCCTAGAAAGAAGGAATCTTAAATAACATAATGTAAACTCTGGAGTGAGATCGCATCATCTGAGCCATATCCTATGGGTTAGGAGCAAGTCATAGGTCCCACTCCCACTTAAGGGGAGATTTCACGAGGACATGAACAACAGAGGGCAGGGGTCATTGGAGGTCACCTAGAGTCTGTCTGTCATACCACTGCAACACTGTAATCTGTATTAAGAATTCGAGATTTTTTCCTAATGCCAATCATGGGAACTCATTCAAAGAAGGTATTGCATGGAGGAACAGGATAAGCAGGTCTACATTTAGAGCTCACTCTGGCTCTCAGATAGAGGATTGACAGAAAATGCAGGGGGTCTACTGAAGGTCACAGAGTTAGTGGCTGAGCCAGGGCTCCAGCCATTTGCAAATTTCCACGCTCCAGACACAACACAAGGTCCCCGTCTACTCCATGATGCCATATTTCTCTGCATATACAAGATGATTAAGTGTCATATTTAATAGCATTACGTCAATATAAAGAATAGAGAAGTAACAGAGAAACTATTTTCGTTAGCAAATATTTGGACTTAGTCTTACATAAAATCTAAAACAAATTTTGAGTTTAGTTTGTCCCCTTTTACAACATAGTTTATATGTGTGGAATAGTTCTTTAGGGAAAAAAAAGTTATTTTTCCTGCATATCATCTGGGGTGGCACTGATCCCATAAAGCAAAAGAACTCTGAGCTTATTCGCCGTCCACCTCGGCCGCTGGCCTGCCTGGGGCTTTCATACCATGGCCTCTCTGCGGATGCGGGCCCCATGCAGGACCTAAGCAGGCCACCCCAAGTGCTGCAGGTAAGGAATGTGATAAGGTACAACCTCCCTGGAGAGAAACAGTGAAATATGTATCTAGACCCACACAGTGGTGTGCTGGCTCACAAGAAGCAACCATTAAATTTTCAAGATTTTTTTCTTAAGGTAGGTGTTAAGTCACTGGTAGCTTAAAATCAGCTATGCTGGGAGTATTTATGCTACAGAAATGGACAACTGCTACAAATCAGGGCTTTTTCCCCACTGCAAGCCAGTTGTTCAACACTTCACGGCACTGCTTCAAGATGTCCAAGCTCTCAGACCCAACTCTAACAGAGATTCAGAGAAGCATTTACATATAAGAAAGGTCTCTGTAGCAAAGAAAGTTGAAAAAGAGCTAATATCAAAGAGGAGGCAGCAGGTTAAACACAATGCTACGCAGCCACTACTCGATGGAGGGAAAAATTGTTCAGAATATAATAAGGGAAAATCAGAATGTAATATTCCACATAGAGTATCAGAGAAATTCTGTGGGAAAATAGTAGGAGTATATAAATTATTTCATTATTTTTCATGTTTTATTGACATGTAACATGTTATAGGTTTAAGTTGTACAACAAAATGATTTGATATATGGGTATATTGTGAAATGATTAGCAAAGTAAGTTAACATCCATTACTTGTGCAGAGAGTAAAAAAAAAACAAACAAAACAAAACCCAACAAAAGAACCCAAACCTGAATGGTGTCAATGATATCTTTCAATGGTGGGATAAAAGGTGACCTTTATTTTGTTCTTTATATTGTTGTGTATTTTCTAAATATTCTATGATAAACATATATTGCATTTGTATTCATGCAAAGAAAAATACTATCAAGAAAAAATAACTAAGGTCAGAAGAACTTGAAAATATAGACTTAAATTTGACCATTACTTCCTGCTCACCTACCAGTCAGGGATAGGCTACACACTTTCTGCATAGAAGGACACTGACTCTGGACTGTAGCAGTTCTGTGCGTTTTTAGTTCTCTGAGCTCTTCAAGATGTGGCCACTTTTCAGAACTGCAGACAATTACACTTCTAACCTCACACCCATAAAAGCAGTGAATTAAGAATATAACTTACCACTTACAAGTTTAGTCTCCATTTAGCATCTCTCTCCAGGCCTCTCTGTTAGGGAAGAGGCTCAGGTGTCCATGCAGAGGGACTCCAGCTAGAGTGACACTCTAGGCTCTGCCTTGGGCTCTCTCCTCGCCTGGCTGTGATTACCCAATGGGAGAGGAGAGAGGGCCTCTCTCAGTGCCAACCTGTCCAGAGGAGGCATGCATTCTAATCCGCTCTCTGCCTTGGGGATTGCCTCCCACTCCCTCACCATGGGGATGCCTGCAGCTGACCAGCTGTGCTAGGGTCCAGAGGTCAGTGCTGATTTCACTGGTGAATAGGCAAACCAGCTTGGCCAGAGATCTACCCCACATCCTCCAAACAACTTTATTACTAATCAAGGTGATCCGATTTCCCACTCTCCAGCACCTATCTGTCAATTCCTCCCACAACGGGAAGAAAAAGGCGTTGATTATTAGCCTCCTTTAAACCTCAACACAATCTGTCCATCAATCTTTCTAGAGTGGACACTGCTAAAGGCAAGGGTCCTGCCTTTTTGTCCCATTTGGGTATCCACAGAAGTTGGTGTGGACATTTATACACACAGAAGTGCTCCGTAGAAGACTGGGGTATGGGGCACCAGGGCCACTGGTCAAAGAAAAAGATACAGAATGGAGTCTCTACCTCTCAGTCCTATTTCCCACTGAATTCAGTGAGAGTGAGCCCCTTCTCTCAGGCGCATTTTGGCCCACTATCCCCTTTCCTGGTTTCATGGATGGCACAGCATTTGCGGCTTAAATAATTTATAGTGATCAATGGGAACTAACACAAGTCTCATCTGAGGAAAACCCTTAGTAATGACAGACCGGGGAGAGGTATGGCCATCAGCTCGTAATTACATTCTGTCTCCTCTTGGCTGTCTCCGGCTTTCTCCGGCTTTCTCGTCTCTCCCTCCTTTAACATGGGTTTTAAATAAAGTGAACATTTTAAATAGGGGCGACCTCTTAGTACTCAATGCAACTTCCTGTCACCTTAGCTGGAGCCCCCTGACTAACTCACTCCTGAAAGTCATAACACCATCGCTTCCTTCTCATCAATTGATACCAATTAGACACCTTCTAGGTAGAGAAATAATTTGCTTAACTGCATAAGAAAATGGCCACTTCAAGCCCTTTAAGAATTTTGGTTCTCAATTACCTAGCCTTACTTCTCCTGTGAAGTGATAATTAGAGTCTAGATGATAACTGGATTACCAAGGACATCTCTCCCGACAGTCGTTTAACACCTAATCAAGTGTTAAGGTCGTAAATTATGCATTTCTCAACAGCATTCAGACCCATTTGAAAACAATTTGAAACAGTTCAAGAGTTCCTAGATGGTCTTCCGTTTTACAGGGCTGTGAAGGGTTCTGCTTAAAGGAATTACCCGCTTAGAAGAATTACCCGGTTAAAGGAATTACCCACTTAAAGGGCTCAAAGTGTAAGGCTCTCTGGGTTCTCTAATCAGCCACAGATCATTATTTTTTTTTTAACTCACAATTAAATATCCTCCCACCACATAGGAGAAAACAGCGTGTTTCCTGCAGTGTCAATGCGCCTCCCCAGGGAGCTCAGACACAAAGATTCCAGAGAGAATTCGGAAGGAGAAAAACACACAGAGAGGGAAAAGCCTTCCAACTCTCTTGTTCTTATGACTTGTGCAAAACCAGATCTGAAAATTAGAAGACTGAAGACTATAGACTATGTTTCTCATTTGTGATTCACAGGAAGGAACCGTGTCCACAGTGGGTGGGGGTGGAGGAAGTACGGGGAAAGACTGAACAGGAGGGTGCCAGGACCTGCTCTATCCACCTTGATAGAAAACACGGCCTCCCTTACACAGGGCTCTTCTGATGACACTGCGTTGGAAGAGGGCCACCTCCACTCTCCCCGCCATCACCCCCATGCCTGCATCCATGTCTCGAAAAGTAGCCATCACCACAGTCTTATTTTTACAGGGAAATGTCCTCCATCAGTTGGTCTCTCAGTCCCTCTGCCTTGCCTCCCTCGGCAGGAATGGGGATGTCTTCAAAGGCACTGGGCATCATACGCATTGATGACAGCACATCTATAGGTCCCCTGTAACAACAGCAGCCACACTTCCGCCCAAGCCGGAGAGTCTGTTGCCCAGCTCAGTGTCCTTCTCACGGAAGGAGGAATGGCAGGATTGGAAGCATAGATTATTACACCATGTAATTGTAATACGGAGATAAGGATCTAGCTTCAGTCCAGCCCAATTCAATTAGAATAATTTTACTGCCTAATTTGATCTGAAGAGCCTAACAAAAAAGAAAACAAAATCAGTCTTTGTGGGGCAGCAGGTGAAGTATGATACATATGGTTTTCTTACTTCTTTCCCCTTTCCCCTACCCCCACCTAAGTACTGTCCCACAGGTTAAAAAAAAAAAATGAGAACCAGAAATCTGAAGGGAAGACTGCCCTTTCTCAGTCCTTCTGCTTCATTTCAGGACTTCATTCACTGCAGCAACCTGAGTTGTTTGTGTGACAAATACATTGAGTCTCTACAAACAAAAAAATCCTTTATTTCAGTATACATACTAGAAGACAAAATAAGAGAACAGAACTGGTGTAAGATATATGAAAGATAATAGATAATTGTACCTGGGCAAACAAACAACGTAAAAGCCTGTTGCCTGATTTCTTTAGAACATATGATGGCTGCCCAGGACCAGCTCAATCGAATCCAGGCACCATTTAGAGGCCCTCACAACGGGGCTCCTACCCTCCCTTCTTCCCTTATACTCTGGTATTTTCCCTCAAACAGGCACAGTGCTGCCATCAGCACTCACATCTGCAAAACAGGTATGTGCATTCTCGTCATTGTTCCCACTCCCTGTACCTCTGGTCTCCTTTCCCCCTCTTTGCAAAACCCTATGCACCTGTGAAGAACTAACTCAAATGTCATGTCCTCCCCAGCCCTATCCTCTGCCAGCTTGATATAAAATAAATAGCCCAGCCCGTGGGGTCACCTGTCACTTTTCAATTTCTCTAGTCTACTTTTATCATCATTTTTATGTCTGTTTCCCTTGGGCGATTGTAAATCACCCAAAAGTCATGATTATGCCCTGTAATTTGTGTGTACCCAGTACCTCCAGTATCTTGCCTGGAAATAAATGTACACTTTCTAGAAGAAATCAAGTTTTCTGACTTTTATTTTACATGAGATTTTGAAATCTGTTTTGAAAAAGTTTCTAGATGCCTTTTTAGTTTGTTTCAACTCAAAGTTTGAAGATTAGATCTCATGGAAAGACACTACATTAAACTTCAGAGAAATTCACACTTGGCCTTAACATTTTCTTCTTCCTTTAACCCTTCACACGGAGTTCTTTGTGTTTAGATAGGGGTACCTTCTGCTCTTAGTAAATCTCCAGTGCGTGTCACATAAACAAAATGTTTCCCTCTCAGTGGATGTTGACAGAAACAAATCACTTGCAAAGCAGATTCAGGTGATAATCTCCTGAATTTTGAGAGGGTTTCTTTTATCAGGATGCTAAAAAGTACATGATAAATCATGATAATCGTGATCATTAAAGGAGAGTAGTTAACACACAAATCATTTGACTCAGAAAAGCCATATTCTAGCTGATGTGCAAATTAGGGTTACACAGAGCTGGGTCAACAAATACATCACTTGGGTGGGTAGTGTTTCTCAGACACATCCCCACTCTTGTACTTTCTCAAGTCAGGGAGAACAGGCAGGGTAGAGGCTCATTCTCAGGAGTTGAGGACCCCCTTCCTGCACGGGAGATCTAAATGCAGTGTGGACACCTTCCCCAGCCTTGCTGCTCTGAGGTGGGGATTTTCATGAAGGTCTGCACCCTGCCTTAGAACTGCTCTCCAGCCTCATCGTCTGCTCATGGCGCATGGCCAGTGCTCCAGTACCCAGATGTCCCTATGGACATGCAGACCAAGCTGACACACTCCCTTCTCCTCAAACACCCACGCTGTAGGCTCAAGCCCCCAGGTTCACCAGTATTGAGGCATCTCCAAAATCTCTTTCGCTATACATTAAAAGTTACTATGTTGGGTAATAATATGAAAATATCATTAAACATGATTAACAAAGTAAGAGCGGGTTCACGAAGACAGAGACAGAAACACAGATCGATGCCGAAGTGACCCATGAAGGAGAGAAAAAGAAAAGCAGGTGCTGAGAGCAAAGCAAAATCTAGTCTCTATCACTTATCACACGAGGATCCTCGCTGTGCATCGAAGTCCCATTTCCCCAAAACGGAAACTCAAACAGCCACCTCTGTGCCCGATGATCCTGTCCCAAAGCTTCGCGCTCCTCTGCTCTCCTGCCAGGAATCCCCCTAGTGACCCTGAGGGGTAGGGGGCTGTGGCAGGAAGGACACTTGTCTTCTAAAAAGGAAAAAGAGGAGAAAACAAACAATGGCACACCTCACCATGTCTGCGCCATGGGTGATATGCACCGATTTGGTGTGGTAGATGGATACCATTCAATGAAATTAAATCTCATAGTGAGAAGGTTATTCCCAAAAGGCTCAATTATCTTTAAAGTCTGTGAAGAATCAAAGATAAGTGTCAGGTTGGTACTACCAGGTTTTTAACACCTCTCGACATTTGTGCGTTTCCGTTTTTAACAAAGAAAGAGCAGACCTCAGGCTCCGAGCCTGGGCCAAGCCACTACATGCAACTAGAGTCTGAATACCATTGGTTCATGTCTGAGATTTAATTTTATCTTTATTTCCTAATTGTGGCAAGGAGTACTGACTTTCTATTCACTATAGTCATATGACTTTCTTTTTAGAATAAATTATTTAATATGAAAAAAGAGCCAGTTTAATGTAAACTATAAAGTAAATAGCAGTGCAGGCTTAACAATTATGGCACAAATCAGGAGCACTGAAGTTTGGGGCGCATCATTATAATCATTCAGAAAATGAGATAATGAGACAAGAAGGCTAGGAGTAAAAATCCCATTTCTGCTCCTTTTCTAGTCCTGTGATCTGGAGTGAATGACATAACCTCCCTGAAACTCAGTTTTCTTATCTATGAAATGGGAATGAAGATAATACTGCCACACAGACTGGTTGGCCCAGATGAGCCTGCATAGAGGGTGAGGCTAGGTGTATCAGAGGGAGAGAGGGAGGGAAAGAATGAATAGTAAGACAATCCTCATTCCCATTTCTCTCCAGAAGCCCTGCCTGATCTCCCTCACAAGCCTCTCCTTCCACCAAGCTCGTTTCTGTTGTTCTCACCTGACCACACTCAGGGCCATACCTGCGCATCCCCATCCAGCCCACACTCTGTGCTGTGCCTGTACCCACATGCCCTTGGAGTATACCCCCTTCTTCACACTGGTTTGCTTTATAACCTTGGAGGCAGTGATTGGGTTTGGGGTGGGGGTGCACAGTGGGCCCTCTCTGTCTCAGCCAACTCCGTGTGTATAACGAGGCTAAAGTTTAAATTTTAAGACAATTGAAGGGTTATCTTCCAAGAGAGACCCCAACCAGGTAGGCTATAGGCCAACGGTATTTAGAAATGTTCAAATTAGTAAACAATATTTCAAATTCAAGAGATTTTCCACAAAAATTTAGACCTCCAGCTTCTTTCCAAAATTGGAAGATCTGGCAATACAGGGGCAGCTTTGGTTGGGTCTGAGCAGAGCTGCCCCTTTCGGCAGAGGCAAGTGTTCTCCCCTTCAGGTTGCCCCAGTCACCACCCTTCCTTATCATCCTCCAATACTGAAGCCAAACATGGACTGCCGTTTACCGTTTTTATCTCACTTTACTTGAACTCTGTTTGCCTTCCACTTGACCATTTACACTCACTACCATTATGTGCCAGCCCCCAGAGACCTGTGAGCGTGCAATCTGCAGACCACACACGCAGAGCAAACAGCCTCCATCAGTGCTCATCTCTTTACATTCAAAGGTGACCACGCGCTCTCTCTTTTGCTGCTGCCAATTCATGTCCAAAGAGAAATAGGGAAGAAAAGTTCTCCTTGAACTGACCTTAATTCCCCACACATGGCCTTCTGCCTGTCCCTTTTCCTGGCTACAGGTATTTGCATTTTCTATCATTATTACTACCTGCTCTCACTATCTGTCAGGCTCTCTGCCTCCCCACACAGAATTTGCCCACAAGGTAAACCTGTTGCCTCCCAAGAGATAATAACACTTATCAGGACCTTTGTCGAGTTCCTGGACCTTTTGGGATTGAACCACACTTTGTGCACATAAAGCCTTCCATTATCACCACTATTGTTGTCATGATTATTATTTGGGATTAGGCAGCCCTCTCAGAAGTCTTGCCAACCACAGGCAGGTGTCACTTCAGAGCCTCACCTGGCCCGGCATGGTGACTCAGGCCGGACGCACCTGGCTGTAGGACTCGGGTTCAGCCTGCTAAGTCCTGGGCTTTTGCCAGAGCAGAGACCTTCCCTGAAACATTCACTCCTCCCTTATGCAGGGGACAGGGGTTGTTTTCCAGGGAGGGCCGAGGCTGAGCAGTTTTCCCCAGGGAACAGTCTCCCGACCACACAACTACACAGCCATTACCGCAGCAAGTCTCAACCCAGGCAGAGCAGCAAGGGACCAGACTGTCTCTCTAGAAAGGGATGGACAGTAAAGTTTGGCATCAGAAGCTGGGATCCCATCTGAACTTTCCAAGTTGTTCAGCCTCAGACAACTTATTGACCTTTGCAATCTCTGCTTCTCATCTGTAAAAAGTGGATAATAATTCCCAACTGTATGACAATACTGTTACAGGACAGACCAGGGCAGGGGGCTGAATGATACAAAAGACTCCCCCTTTTTCTCCAGGGGTTCCTCCCCCGTACTAGGTTCGCTTTGCCCGCAGCCAGAGAAAAGATGTCTCTCAATGCCAGAGACTGGTGAAAATGAAAGGAATTATTATTTATTTAAAAGTTACACAGACTATACCCACAAAGGCACACAGTCCTTCCTTCTCCTCTTTGCCCGGTCTGGGGCACCGTGTCTCAGGAAAGAAGTAGAAGTCTGTGATTTGGGCCCCCAGCACTATCTACGTGGCAAAAGGGAACACTTCCAAAGCCATGTGGTCCTCTCTCCCAAGCCGTGTGGTCCCGACCTCTGCCAAAGCCACGTGGTCCCCAAAAAGACTCGTGGTCATAAATAGAGTCGCCAAATGGCTGCCACGCCTGAGTTTAAATCCCAGTGCCAATCTTCTCTGCAGCCCCATTTTCGGCTCCTCCCACAACTGGCCACAGCTGCCAGCATTCTGGGCAGGTGTGGCCCTGTGGTGTGGAGCCAATTATCTCCAAGCTCTTCTGGACCCCATTACAAATCCCTATTTGGGACCCCCTCTTGGCTGCACCCTACTACAATACTACGGGATTTATATGTAAATAGATTTGAAAGTAGATACAGTACAAAGTAAATACAAAAAATACGTATTTATTTGTAAGTGTCAGGTGTACAGTAAGCCCTCCCTTAACAAAGACAGGGCCCCATCCCTGCTCAGGTTTACAGAACCACCCAGAAGCTAACAGCTTTGACAGCAGACCAGGGTAAACAGACACGATGCCCCCAGGACCAGGAGCAATGATGAATATAAACATCTCACCAGGAGAACAATGCCACTCAAATGGGCATGCCTGTCCCCACCTGAATTCCTGTCTTACATTCTCCACCTCTCACGGGCCCCCAACCCAATGTCATGGGCCTTTTCCTCTTTTTCATACTCAGCCTGTCTCTCTGCTGTGTCCATGAGACAAGCTCACCCCCAGCCAAGCGGCTGGGGTTTGGAATATCAACTGTGCTTTCTAATCCCTTTATTTAGGGACCAATCCCCACCCTCCACATCCCCTAGCACCCCTCCCAATAGAAACTCAACTCAAACCAACTTAAAACAAGAAAAACCAGAAGTCTGGAATAGAAAGCTGCCAGGACCTCTCTCCATTTCTCTCGTTTCTCCTTCGCTCTCTACATCTGCCACACTCCTTCCCACGAAAAGATAACAGAAAACATGGCTACTGCAGCTGCATGGTGTGCAGTCATTAGGGAGACAATGATTAGACAGAGACCGGCTTATGTCCTATTAATACCAAATTTTTTAATCCCCAGGTAGAGCTCTGAGGGGCTTTAGTCAAAAGCCTCCTCCTGGACCATCAGCCCTGCTTTGTGAGGGCGAGTACTGTGGTTACTTACAACAGTTTGGGCAGGGAGCCACCAGACAGGCAGTTGTCGGTCAGAATGATGAGCTCCCGTTGGAACATGGACATTTCTGTTGTCAGCGTGGGGTGGGGGGAGGGAAGACAAATAGGGGCCAGGACAAAGGAGGCCCCTATTACAGAATGCTAGAATGCACTTAAATTATCTGTTTATGAAACTTTCTGGGTTGCCACACTTTGAGCTTCTCAAGGACACGAGCAAGGCTAGGACACCTGTGTGTGTTGGCCGTGGTAAACACTTGGAAAATGTTTGTAGAACTCAACTGAAGTGCATCTGAGAACTTCGGAAGTTATATGTCTATCCTAGGTCCTGTGCGTCCAGAGAAGAACCAAAAGCAGCTGTAGAGATGAAGATTCTGCTCTGCCAGAGGAAGAATTTTCTAACAAATATAATTGCCTAAAAATGTAAGTAGGGGCCTCAGGAAGTTGAGCGTCCCTTGCAATGAAGCCCTATCAATGATCATGTGTCAGGGACATTGTGAAGGATATTTATGTTCTGACCTAGATGCCTTCCCGAATGTTTAACCTTACAATTCTGTGAACTCCGCCACAAAAGACAAACTCGCCATGCTTAGACGAGGCGTCCCAGGACACCAGGGAAGAAGAAATACCCACAGTAGTCTGGCCACATCTGAACACACTCCTGGACACCATAGCCTTTCTTCTCCCAGAGACGCTGGTCACTGACAGTGAGTCAAAGAACACTCCCACCCCCACACCTACCCGTTTCCGACCAAAACCTGCTCACATTGGAATCTTCTCATTCTTATTTCATCCCAAGATATAAAACATCATTTAACCCCATCTTGGGTACAATAAATAATTTGGAACTATAAGCTATTTGGACATTCTTTTTTTTCCACTATAAAGTTCTTTTTGTTTGTTTTTATTTTGGTGAGAACATTTAAGCTCTACTCTGCTAGCAAAATTTTGATAATAGCCATCCTAATAAGTGTGAGGTGTTATATCATTGTGGTTTTGATTTCTGTTTCCCTGATGATTAGTGATGTTGACTGGCCCTATAAAAATTTGTTTTATCCTCACCAGAGGACATTTTTTCATTACTTTTAGAGAGGAAGGGAAAGAGGAAGGGAGAGAGAAACAACGATGTGAGAGAAGCATCAATCAGATGCCTCTCAAATGTGCCCGGACCAGGGATCGAATCCACAACCTAGGTATGTGCCCTGATCAGAAATCGAACACACAACCCTTTGTTTATGGAATGATGCTCCAACCAACTGAGCCAGACCTGCCAGGGCTCTGTTGGACATTTTTATGCCTTCTTTGGAAAAATGTCTATTCAGTCCTTTGCCCCTTTTTAAATTGGGTTATTTGGGGGTTTTCGTTTGTTTTGCTATTGAGTAATATAAGTTGGGACATTATTTCCAATCTGTTCTTCATCTGAGGTCTCCCTCATAAATTGGCATCTTTAATTTTTATAATCCTTTTCACTGTTTTATTTTCCTCACCCAAGGTTCTGCACACTTGAGAGATTTCCTTAAGAAGAGCTTTCCTTAATCACCATCCACTGTAGAGGGAAATGTGATGAGTGGACTCAGCAACACCTCCGTGATGGGAGGCCACCTGGAAAATCCTGGGTACATACAGGTAGGAAGGGCACCTGAGATGTCTTTCACCAGACCTGGGGCCATCAGTCCTCAGAGAAGAGCTGGGGTGGCATGCCAGAGCCAGACCCCACCAGCTTGTACAATCCAATTGTTAAATTTTCAAAAATTTTGTGAGCCCATGGTTAAGCTTTTGGTACCTTGAAATCAATCTTGGTGAGGTATTTACACCTCAGAAACTGAAAAATGCCACAAACCAGGCCTCCCAGACCCCAACTCTCCCCTCTCCCCTAGTTTACCAGCACACCACTGGTTAGCTGCAACTCATCAACCCCAGTCACTGACTCCTTGCCAAATGACACGACTAACTCACTCCGGCACCAATACTTAACTAAACCACTGAACTCTTCCCACCAGGGAAACCAGAGTTATCTTCTTCGGGCAAAATCAATATTAACACTTATATTGGTTTTCTTCTGTAGTTTCTATGGAAGGATTTTACTGGACACATACAAGTAGTGCTGTGCCCAGCTGTCTTACACACATCCTCTTACATTCTTCCTAGGACTTTTACACCATCTCCCTCAGTGGTGCTAAATGAGAAAGAGGGCATGAGAGAAAGAGCCACCTATTTTCAGACCATAATTTTTATGTAGAATGCTTGTGTACTGTTGGTGGGAATGTATATTGGTTCAGCCATTATGATAAACAGTATGGAGGTTCCACAAAAAAAAATTAAAAATAGAACCACCATATGATCCAGCAATCCAACTTCTAGGTATATAGCACAAAAAAAGAACACACACACACCAGAGTATAGAAAATACATCACGCCAATGTTTACTATTCATAAAGCTAGGATGTAGAAACAACCTAAGTGTCCATCAGTGGACAAATAGATGTCACTCACACACACACACACACACACGTGGATATTATTCATCCATAAGAGGGAAATCCTGCCTTTTGTGACAACATGGATGAACCTTAAAGGCATTAAGCTAAGTGAAGTAAGTCCAAGAAAAACAAATACTGTATGATCTCACTTACATGTGGAACCCTAAAAAGCTGAATTCATAGAAACAGAGAGTAGAATGACAGTTCCCAGGGCCTGGGAGGAGGGGAAGTGGAGAGCTGTCCGTCAAAGGGTACAAACATCCGGTTAGAAGATGAGTGAGTTCTGGGGATCTAATGCACAGCATTGCAGTTATGGTTACCGATATGATATTTCGTACTTGAAAGTTGCCAAGAGAGTAGACCTTAAATGTTCTCATCACAAGTGAAAAAAGGTCATTAGTGTGATGTGCTGGACGTACTAGCTAACACTACTGGGGTTACAGTGGCAATCGTATTGCAGCATGTGTGAATCGAACTAACATGTTGTACACCTTAAACCTCCACAATGTTATGTCAGCTACATCTCAACATAGCTGGAAAAAATTAAAATAATTTTTTCACATAATAAAGTATTCTCGCAGTGTCTAAGGTTTCTGAGATTTGTTGAAAACAACTTTTCAAGGAGTAGAGAGCTCGTGGAGGGTGTATGAGGGGCTGTATGAAGTGGGACATGTCATTCAACTCACCTGGGCCCCAGTTTACCAAGTAACCTGGAACTATTAATGTTGGTGTTTCGGGGTTGTTTAAAAAGGAAAATAAATATATGAAAAGTGGCATATAGCATTCAACCCATATTTGGACCCTATTATGACTTTTTAAAGTACAACTTTTGGGGTGCTTTTTCTGTGTCACACAGATGACTACTTAGGGTGTCTCTCCATTTTTCTGTAGGAACCACAAAAAACAAAGAAAGTTTCCAGAGTAACTACATGATCTGCTTTGGCACAAATTTATGTAGCTTCCCCCTCTCTGATTAAAAATAATAATAATAATAATTCTGAGCACATTTCACAAATTCTGTTCCTGAAACAATCTGTAGTTTGGGGAAAGCCAGATTAAATGAATAGGTCAGTAGCCTTGACTTAAAGATCTCTGGAGAATTAATTCTCTGATTCTGTGCTGACAGAAGCCCGAGGTGTCTCTGACTCCTTCGACTGCCTGTGCCATTTAGTCTACATAAGAAGCTATCATTGGTGCACATTTCCATACCAGGGCTTTCGAGTGAAATTCAAAATGACTAAGAGGACCACCATCTTTAAAACCCTCATGGAAGTTCTTACACACTGCCATCAAACTGTCACAGGTGGTTGTATCTAATCAGAATGCACCATAGAGACATTCCCCAGGGGCTGGTTGAGACACCAGAGAGAGCTGCTTCTGCTTATCAAATTAAAATACTAAAGACAAATCTCTGAAAAAAAATTAGCTACCCACAGTTCAATCCCATTGGTCCAATGTATGTCCACTTCCATGACATGTTGGCTTAACTTCTCCAGGTAAAAACACTCAAGCAATGTTAACTCAACTTTCTCCTTAATGCTGGCAACCACACTAAGGAAAAATTTCAGAAAATGTCATACAAAAATGTAAAACAAAACAAAACACCCCTTTGTGATGCCAATGGGCACAGAGAACTGAGAGGAAGGATCCTGACATTCTGGAAGAGGAGATGCTTAATGAGTGTTTCCTGGTTATCAGGTGTTGTTTATGCCACCCAGGGGAGCCACCTCCTCCATACAGAGGTGCCCATAGGTGTGCCCTGAGACTTGGTGATAATTGCAGGGTGGCTGATGGCCAGAACCTCAACCTCAAGTCAGAGCCAAAATTATATAGCCAAGCACCTATTAACCAGGATTAACCTCCAAGGATGCCAGCTCTGGAATCTTCTTCACAATAAGCATCTTCAGGTACACTTTTAAAAGAAAACAAAACATTCATTTTCTCAAATGGAGTCATCTGGCCGGGCAGCTCCGGAAAAGATGCTTTAGCCCAATCTTGGAACGAAACCCGTGAACGCCCTAAAAGGAGTTCGGGTGGGTCTAGTAAAACTCCTACAGCTCACCTAATGGACCTGTTCCTGAGCCTGCCGCCCCTTTCTATGACTTTAATTTTTCTGGGGAAATCTCTGCTTGTGCCCAGGATTGAAAGCCTGTCTGCGATGGCACATAGAGAATTCAGGTCATTGGACATCCATTTGGGCAAAGAGGCACTTTTCTTTCAATTACCTGCTTATTTCCAAAGAAGGATTTTTTTTTTTAACTCTCTTAGAGCTAGGAATAAATTTTGTTTTACAAACCTCACAATGTACTGTGTCCAAATCATTTCATCCTTGTCCTACTTGCAGAGGGGCCAAGAGTTAGCCTGCAGCCAGGCTGGGGAGCGAGGCAAAAACCTCCCTTGCGGCAAAGATTGAGAGAAGAGAGAAGGTAGGAACCCTGAGGTTGCCAATGTCGATAACTAAGTTGGAGGGTGATGGAAATTCAGGGAATGTGTCCATGTCCCTAGCGAGCGCCTGCAGTGTATCTCCTGGGAGTAGGCTGGGTGGATGGGCATACAGGCAGCAGAGGTTCTTCAGAGCTTTGCAAGCCCTGAATATCTCTGGGATTTTAACTTTAAATTTTCTGTGTCTTGGCAATTAAGCCATAAATGAGAAAATGGATGCCTAGGTAGGTTGGATCTTTTGGAGGTAAAGATCCACACTCCCTACCCCCAAAGGAAGTGGATAAATCTTTGGGTGGGCAATTGAGAGCCTGAGGGTCAATACTTGGAGGAAACTCTCTGAGCTTCAGGCTTACCATAAATAAAGGAGTTGCTTATAGTTTGTTTGTTGTTGTTTTATCATGTAAAGGAAGCACAGGTCACTTCGCAAATATTGAATTAGACAGTTCAGGAAAACCTACTCTTTGTTTCAAAGTATTTAGATAACTGCTTTTGAGAAAAAAAATCTTATAGGTAATCATAGAGGCAAAAATCTTAATTCTAGAATATAGCTAAAAATGATACAATGTAAAATATTCCTTCTAATCACAGGGAGATATGTGTAAATATAAAAATATATAAGACTTTCCCTGGCTGGTGTGGCTCAGTGGATTGAGCGCTGGCCTGCAAACCAAAGGGTTGCTGGTTCAATTCCTAGTCAGGGCACATGCCTGGGTTGTGGGCCAGGTCCCCAGTAGGGGAGCGTGAGAGGCAACCTCACACTGATGCTCCTCTCCCTCTCTTCCTCCCTCTCTCCCATCCTTCCCCTCTGCCTAAAAATAAATAAATAAAATCTTTAAATATATATATATATATACATATATATATATATAAAAGACTGTTTGAACTAAGTTACTCTACCAAGATATTTTTTATCTAACTTATATAAAACACATTTTATGGACACCTGACTTTTAATCTTTCATCCAAAGTGTAGATGGATTTTTATTGAGCTCCATGTCTTAAAATTATAACTCTTCATTTTGATCAGACTTTGTAGTATACATAAATTAGCAAACATACACAACATCTCGCTGTTAAAAACAACTTGTTTTAATGAAAACATAACCTGAAAATCAAGCAGTAATTTTTGGAGGGAAAAGACATTGGTTGAAACTGCAGTGTCTTATTGACATTAAAAACAGTTGACATAACTCTGCAAGGATGCTGAAATTTAACTTTTGTATGTTTTTATTATACCCAGAGTATCAAAGATAACAGAATTTATTCATAGAATAGCAGTCATTGAATTCCGTTTTCTGGTACAATTTTCTTCCCATATAAACTCGTAAAAAATGTGATGGGTGAACCATTAGGAATGCTTAAAGCAGCCTCTGATGGATGCCCGCACAGAAAGAACAGATAGATTGCAAAATGTTTATGCCTTTTACATTTTTTACAGTATTAATAAGGAAACACTGTGATTACCAATAAGAAAAGACTCCAGAGTGCTGCTTGTAAAGTGCACCGTTACAGAGATTTATATCTGTATCTGGGGAGTAATATGGAGCATTGATATTTTACGGAGCTCGGTTCAAAAATCTCTTCATTCAATGAAAGCCTGAGAGAGTGAAATATCTTTTTCCCTGTGGCAAAAGTGTGTGTGTTTTGGCTAGTTGGTGATCTACGTGGTAGGAAGAAACAAAGGTGGTCCCCCAAATATCCACCAAATCCTTGAAAATGGGTTACATGGGAACTATGCAACTTCTGAGCAAAACTGTCCATCACAATTGCAGTGAAGTGGGTGGGAGACTCTCTGCCCAGTGCAAGACCTGCCGAGGCCCCCGTTCCCTACCAAGAATGCAGTGTGGCAGCCCCACCCACAGGCCCCAGCCCCGCCAGTGCAAATCCATCTCTCGCCCTGATATTACATGTTTTCAGACATCTAGAGACACTAACACATCATTCAGAAGAACAGCCCTATATTATTCCCAGTTACTGCCACTATCCCCTAATGGTTGGTATTCTGAGACTAAACGCCCAGAGAGGATCACATTTTCTAGTTCACAGCTGTACCCTCTACTCATTTTCCAACTTTTCCAAGCAATACCTATGCAGAGCTTTACAACCAGTTCCACCACCTCCCAATCTCCAGTATGAAAGCTTAACATAGCAGTGTTAACCTACCTTCAGCCGCAACATGTCTAAAATAATCTATGCCAGTCATGATGCATTCTTTTGCAAGTATCAATGGTTACAATCAATACAAAGCCTGAAAGTAAGGAGGCCAGGGCTGGTGCAGCAAATGAAGGAAGACGTTATGACTCAGGCTTCTTCTATCTCATGGCTCCACCATTCTTCCCAGGCAGCTTTCTTCCTGCTGCACCTCCAAGCATGACGCATGATTAAGCAGGAAGAAAGGAACCGGGGAATGGCAAAGAGCAAGATGCCTTCTCTACTCTGGATGCTGTCTTTCACATGGGAAAGGAGGCTCCCATGTCCAGTCACAGCTGCAAGGACGTCTGGGAAATCCAGCATTATCTGTGTATTTTAACAGGGCACAAAAACACACTAAAAGGAGATCAGGATTCTGCAAGGATAGATGTTAGGTACGCAACGAGTAGAGCCAGCCACAAATTTATTTTTTTTAACCTCTGAAAGGAGTTTAGTTTGTTGTTCTTGATTTTGTTTTAAATAATGTCTATAGCTGTATGGCCCAATAGAGTAGTCATTAGGCATGTGTAGTTATCTCGGTTATTTAAAATTAAATTAAATTAAAAATTCAGTTCCTCAGTCACACGTGAGTGCTCAGAAGCTACCTGTGGCTAGCTGCTACCATCATGGAGAGTGCTAGTCCAGAGCCCTTTTTTCCAGGGAACAAATTCCCATGTCTTCTATATCCCATGTTTTGGTTTCAGGCAATTTTCTTCACCTTTATCTTTGGGGAAAAAATAACATTCACCACCTTTTGTGCAAAGTAGTGATCACTGCATCACTACTAAATCACTCCTTGTCTTAGTTTAGGTTCCTCCAAAAGCTGAGGCAAAGAAAAGGCTTGGCAGTAGGTAGTCTATATGGGAGGTGCCCCACCATCACCAAAACAAAACAAAACATGAGTGAAGGAATGAGCAAGTGAGGCTGGGAAAAGAAAAACTCTGTAAAGGAGGGTAATCAAGGTTTCAGACAATGGGGACTCAACACCACCGGGACCTCTGAGAAACATACCAAACACCTCCCAGAATCGTCTGTTCAAAATGCAAAAGGCCAGGGCACTAGCTCCCACATTCCATTGGCTGAGGGTTGGCACTGGGGTGTTAACTCCCCTCCCCTTCCAGGTTGTCTCTATACTGGCTGAATAGACTCCCACAGCTTTGCAGAAGTCTACCAGGCAAAAAAGTGTGTGGATGCCTGGCTGAAGAATAAGTATGGGGTTTGAGGCAGGGGGCTCGCTACCAGAGTGCACAGCACTATCTATCAAAGCTATGGCTAATATCAGGGATGAGTCTAGGTGATGGCACGTGGCACACCGAGGTCTTCTGCTATACCCATTCACCCTCATAGCTGGTGACTAAATTTTAAGCTTACCTCTGCTTGTAAAGGATCTTGGCCCTACTCAACCATAAGGCGACTGAGGAGCTCACGAATTTACCAACAGACACGTAGCCATTGTTAGACATAATTACTCTTCGTTCCTTTCTCTTTCTCCACCATAACAAGGAGTAAGAGCCTAAATCATTAGACAATAAAACAAAAAGAAAGAGAAAGAGAAGAAGCCACTGAATTAGTGTCCATGGGAAAATATATTTGGTATCAGTGTATGTGGGAAGATTGGGGTGGTTTTCCTGTAGGAACAGCAAATGCCTGTCAGATCCAAACATTCACCCTAATGCTGCTTCAGAGCCGACAGCCAACACTGGGATGCAAGGTGAAGGATTCCAGGCATGACTTCTCCTTCCATCATTCATCTTACTCGCCCATCCACCTTAGCCTGGAAGTCAAGTGTGAAAGAGCTTATGCTAGAGCACACTAGAGTCTAGTGTGAAGGCTTTGCATCCCCAGAGTTCTCTGTTAAGGCCAAGTGCTCCTGGAAAAGAAGGCCTGTCACCACGGAGTGGAACTGGTTTGAGATGTGGCTATGTGACAGTTGGAAGAGGGCTCTGAGAGAGGAGTTTAAGGCACAGAAGAAAACACAGCACAGCGCTGCCTGAGAGAGCGTCTGCCCCACCCCGTCACTGTTAGCAACTCTGCCCAGAGAAGGGAGCCCTGAGAGAGGGCGCCAAATGCAAATCTCATTATTTCGCTTTGAGCCAAGAATGATTGCAGGTAAAATTGACTCATTCATTCATTACCTATTTCTTGAGCATCTACAGGCCCAGTGCTAAACTCCAGATACACAGTGATGACCAAAACAGAGTCCAGACCTCAAAGGGCCTACAGTTTTACAGTTCATTCAAAAACAAGTGAGTAAATGAATATATAAGTGCAAGTGTCACAAGGGAAAAGAACAAGGTCCTGTATGACCTACTCTCCGAGGAAGTGACACTTGAAATGAGGCCTAAAGATGGGGTGGGGAGAAGGGAGGACATCACAGGGAAAAGGGGTCTAGGAGGACAGCAGGGTATCAGCAGCACGTGACACAGAATGAGTGTGAAAAGAAAGACAGTGGCTAGGACACACAGGGTCTTCCTAGACACGCATCCCTCTCACGTCACAATTCAAGAACCAAGTGGCCCACTCCCAGTTCTGCCTTTGCAATTCTCATGCACCTTCTCTGCCTAATAATAACAACAACAATAACTAGTGTTGCCTGGGTTGCCACACTAGCATTTATTTATTTACTATTATTAATATTATGAAATATAAATATAATAACATTTAAAAGAAATGCTTGGAACTTTGGGTGGCTTATCTCATTTAATTCTCAACACAACACTTTACAACAAAAATCATCACATCCCATTTTTACAGATGAGGAACACAAAGCTGACATGGGTTAAGGGGCGGCCCCAAGGTTGCACAGCAGCTAATACCTGATTCTAAAATCCGGGCTCAGGACCACGGGTCAGCAAACTACAGCCCGTGGGCCACATACTGCCCAGCACCTGTTTCTGTAGACACAGTTTTTTGGGACACAGCCACACCCATTCATTTCTGTATTATCTATGGCTACTTTCCCAACGCAGTGGCAGAGCTGAGCAATTGCAGCAAAGACTGTATGGCCCATGAAACCTAAAATATTTACTATCGAAACATTCACAGAAAATATTTGCTGACCCTGCTCTAGACAGGACAAGGGGTTTTATGTACACTGAGACCCTTGGAATCCCCTCCGGGTAAATTCTCTAAAATCACAAGTGTCTGTGTTTACTGTGTGTATTTGTTTTTCCTGAGGAAAGGGTCTATGGCTTTCACCAGATTCTCAAAAGAATGTATGCCTTTAAAACATTTTAGGAGCTCGATTGCACCAGATGTTTTAGAACAGTGATCAAAGTGTGTGTGGTCCCCACACCAAGAGCAGAGAATTTGCTGGGAAGTTGGGAACTTGTTAGAAATGCAAATTTCTAGTAAATTTGAAACCCTGGGGGTGAGGCCCAGCAATCTGTGTTTTAACAAGCTTCCCAGGTGGTTCAGAAGCTCTCTCAAGTTTGAGAACCTCTAAATTGTCTAACCTTCAAAAGTCAGAACTCACAAAGCCAAAGTCAAAATGTTGAATGCTAACACATCAGAACTCTTTGGGTTAGCCATAACTTTTTACATTTTATGGAGAGAGTGTGGGTGCAATGGCTCATTTAAACAGATACTTGAAGTTGTCATCATATCCATTGCCTGCGACCATCAACTACAGCTTTTAAAACTGAACATTTAAGTTCATCTGAGATTTGAAATTAAAGGACATTTCAGCATTTGGCTTTCTTGCCTTTCAACATTGGACTCTCGTTTAAGCTGTTCAGACTGATTGCTAATGGCCAACTAGAGTAAACCCCTCTGCAGACTCCACACTGTGAAAAACATACTAGAGACCACCATCTGGCCCATTCTTTTTCAGTGACACAAGTGACAAAATGGTCAAACATAAAAATTCACTGCCTTGGAACTCGAATTTTCCTCTAACAAACTAGCTGTGTGTGGAGAGCCTGCCTACCCCGGCCACGGTCTGCAGGCACATTTCCGGTCCACACCTGGGATGGCTCCCCTCACAGCGCCTGAGACCTTGCCTCCTGCTCTTCTCTCAACCATTGACTTGTTCACTTCAGAGCCCTTTCTTTCTGGCTCTGAGATCACCAGTGTTATTTTAGAGATGAAAAGGAGGGGACTGTGGTAGTGGTTGTTTAAGATAATTTGAAACGAAAATGATCATTCAGAAGGTTCTCTTTTTCCATTTCTATCTTTTTCTTTTAATGCCTAGGACTGTCTGATAAGCGTGGCTTTCTCCTCCCTGCACTCGTGCCATTTGCGGGAAGCCTTGCCCTTGGTTTGGATAGACTCATCCAGAGAGATAACTACCTACAGATGAATGCAGAGTTAACCAGCTGCCCAGTCCACCCATAACTTCTCGGTGTTGTTTTCCAGCTCACAGCCCCATGCAGGGTTTTTCATTGTCTACACCCCTCCTGCAGCGATTCCAGAAGTTTCACATAAACCTATTCTCCACCTGCATAATTTAATAATTATTACATCAATATTTAATTACCCTCCACCTGCATAATTTAAATCAATTTTTTTTTTGCTTGTTTTCTCCATTTGGAGCTCAGGGTGTATGAAGCAGGTGTGCTGATGTTGAATGTGGCATTTTCTGGAAGATTCCCTCAATAGTGTTAACGAGACCTCACTGCCTGGAAGCAGGAGGGAAGCATTGAGTTTGGGTAATTAGCGTAGCTAACCCTGGTCTGGGAAGGGCCCTGTGGGTGGTTACGCGGGATTTGGTCTGCACTTGCCCGAAACCAGCTGGAGAAAAGGCACTGCTCTACTAATTACTTTCACTTCCTCAGAAGCTCCCTACATTTTAGGTTTACAAACTCCTTCAGCACTGTTTTCTTCATAAATCCTCTCAAATCAGTATTTCTAAAGAAACTCCGCTGCCATCAAATTTCCTCCTACTAGAGCAGTAATAACAGCAAATAATAGTAGCTAACAGCGCTAGTCACTGTTCTGAGTGCTTTACATAGATTAAATCATGGAATCCACAGAATAACCCTATGAAAATGTGAGTATCACCCCCATTTTATAGATGAGGAAACTGGGTTTTGAGAAATCAGATAACTTGTCCAAGGCCACACAACTAGCAAATAGTAGAGCAGGATTTGAACCTGGTTTGGGTTCTGAATTCATGTTGGTAACAAGAAGCCTTTACTGCCTCTAAAAGACTTCTCTGTCTTCTTCAAAGAATCTATTCTTTGTGCACAAGCAATATCCTCCCCCCGAACATGAGAATGAGCTCTCCACCGGGTTCCAGGAGCAACCTGCTGTAGGAGCTGAGATAGTTGTTACACATGTCAATTCTCAGTCCCTTTTCCAAGTGTACCGAACCCAAATCTCTATGGTGGGGTCCAAGGAATATGTCTGATTACCAAGCTTCAAGGCGAGCGGGTGCCCATCAAAACTTGAGAACCTCTGATCAGCCTCCAGGAACTGCCTGAGTTTTGCCAGTCACTACATGGCCCCATATTACTTCCACGTGTCTCAGTGTTTACAAATTTCTTCTTCCATGTGATACCTTTCCCCTAGACAAACTTAAGCCCACATATGAGGAGCCCCCATTGTGATATGATTTGAGGGGTACTCCCAAAACGTTCCACTCCCACCTTATCCCATGGTGCTCAGAATGTCGTAACTCAAGATCCCAGTGGCTTTGACTCTTCGGAAGAGTAGCCTGAGAGGGGCCTTGGATCGTTCTTAGCTGCTATCAGCTGTTTGTGTAGTCACAGGATTCTGGAGGGGGCAGAAGAGGGAGCACCAAGAGGAGGGAGGGAGGAGACAAGATAAAAATACATGTGGCACCTTGGCCGTGATCCCTGTGAATGTCACCTCCAGCAGGAGCAGCTTTGCATTTCCGGGACTCACCAATGCCAGGAAAGAGTTTCTACATCTATAACAAGGCAGAAAGCAAAAAAAGCAAAAAGATGTCTCCTTTTTCTTTTATAAAAATGAGAATGAAGTATGTCTTATTCTTAGCTGCAGGCCTACCTCTGACATTTGAAGGACCTAGAACAAAAGTGCAACAGAGGCCCATGGACCGAATGTCCAAATATTTAAACATTATAAATCAAAAGAACAAACCACTCGTTCTAATACTGTTTTATTTTCCCGCCTTAACAAATACATCTTCACAATGACCTGGAAGACCGCACTGGGATTTCGAATTCTCCGGATCTTCAGAGCACTATGCTGGAACGTGGAAGTGCAGGGAAACCTGGCCTCTGCATTCTGACCCACCGCTTGCCCTCGCGTCTTCCCTCCCCTGGATTTGCCTCAGCTGCGAGGAGCCATCATGCGCAGGTGTGGACACACGCATCTGCAGGCCCCAGCTCTGTTCACACTGGAAGCAACATGTTATCCCCTCAGGCCATCCCTCGGGACAGAGGGTGTACACATCAGTGAGACAGACAGCCCATCTTTGGAAAGAGAAACCTAGGGAAGCAGCCCACCGGGTCCTGTTAATGGACTCAGGGGTGAGTGGGAAGAAAAATCCAAGACCTCCAAATCCAGACACCCAGAGGTTAGTCTGGAAGGTAGTCCATGAGGTGTGCATCCGCACCACCCTCCTGGCCCCACAGACCCTTCGCCCTGTAGAGGGGCCCTTTAAAGCAGTGCCACTCAAAGTGTGGTCCTAAACCAAACCAGCAGCATCAGCATCCCATGGGGACTGTTAGACATGCAGACTCTCAGCACCCCCCCAGAACTACTGAGTCAGAAATGCAGGGGGAGGCGCCCAGGAAGCTGAGTTTTAACCAGCCCTCCTTGACTCTATCGCATGCCGAAGTTGAGCCTCACTGCTCTTACAAAGCACAGGACACGGTGCAGCAGCACCCTGTCCCCTCGCCCGGGTCTGAGAACACACCGCTTACATTTTTTCCTGCCCCTCCTTTGGGTTCTTTTTACGGGTTCCATGCACTTTTCCCCACTGCCTTCATCCTACTGGAATATTTTCCAAGGCACACATCACATGTCACTTTTTCCTGTCACCTCTGCCTGTACACCCCATTAGCACTATGTATCTTCCCGTCTAATGTTGTAACAGTTTGATCTGAGTAGTTACTTGCTCCCTCTTAAATTACAAGGAACTGAGTTTTCCATTGTGGGTGCCTATCCCAAGGCCTCGCAGAGACCACAGACTCCAGAAGCACAAGTTGATCGCACACTCACAGAAAAAAAGAAAAAGAGATCTGAAAAGGAAAACAAACAAAAAGAATGACTTGAGCAAAAAGGAATTTTCCTTTTACCCCAGAATCCTCTTTTCTTCCTTCCCACTTATGTAAAAAGGATGAGTTCCCATTGGGTCTCTGCCACTTTCAAGCCATGTGACCTTCACCGAGTTACCAGACCTCCCTGAACCTGTTCCTCCGCTTTGATAAAGATGTGATAACGTCTGGACTTCAGTGGTGTTTATGAAAGCACTGGTTACATAAGAGGTTCGCAAAGAGGGCTAGCTCCCCTCCTTAAGGTCAAGAATTGCAACTGCACGGCAAGGCCAGAGCGGGCCAAACACAGTTCACAGCAGCACAGACCCATTTAGGAAGAGGAATGGCTTCTTGGGGCAGGTCAAGGGGTGGATTCAGATTCTGTGAGTCCTAACACTTGTACCATTTGGGAAACTCATTAAGAAAAAGAAATTATTCAGCCATAAAAAAAGAATGATTACCTTGCCATTTGCGACAACATGGATGGACCTGGAGGGTGTTATGCTAAGTGAAGTAAGTCGGACAAAGACAAATACCATATGATTTCACTTATATGTGGAATTTAAAAAGCAAAATCAACAAACAAAACAGAAACAAACTCACAGATACAGAGAACATATTGATGATCGCCAGATGGGAGAGGATTGGGGGACTAGGTGAAAAAGGTGAAGGGATTAAGAAGTACAAATTGGCAGTTACAAAATAGTCACGGGGGGGTGTAAAGTACAGCCTAGGGAATACAGTCCATAATATTGTAATAACTGTGTATGGTGTCAGATGGGCACTGCACTTACTGGGGTGACCACTTCGTAAGGTATATAAATGGCTGTCATTATGTTGTACACCTGAAACCAATATCATGTTGTATGGCAAATGTAAGTTACTAATAAATTTAAAAAAGAAAATTTTAAAAAGTGGCAAATATTCAGAATGCTGCAATAAATAATAAATATAAGTGTGTTTTAAGCCTTTTTAAATGAGCATGTTACCCAAACTGAAAGATATAGAAAAGCAGGGTTGGGGAAAGAAAAAGCATACCCTACTTTTGCAAATGGCACAGAAGGACGCAGCCACAGACCCCTCTGCTGGGGCCCTCCCAGGTTCTTGGAAGTGACCCCAGCAAGTGAGAGGCCCTGTAACCTGAGCTGCACAAGCCTAAGGAGAAATCTGTGTCTCTGGTCAGGTCCCCACGCAAAGCTGGGAGATAGGAAACAGATAAATATAGCTTGGTGGTTAGGATCAGGTATCAATAAACAAAGTTCAAGGTGGCCCATTTCCTTTTTTATCTCCCCTTTGGCCTTGCCTCAGTGGAATTTCTCCCTTTCCTTTTTTCTAGAAAAGTCTCTGAGTGGAGGAAGCCATGCTCCCTCAGCTGTCCTCTGTCAGAGCGCACCACTGCGCTCACTTATCACCTCCCGGAGACCCCGGGGCAGCACCTTTCCTGACTGGATTGGCCGCATTCCCCTCTTCACAATTCTGCTCAAACTTGTCCCCACACCTGTGGCCAGAGAGGTGGCTGGAAACTAGCAACCCCACGTTCTGCGCTCCTACTAGCCAAGGACTCCTTGAGCAACAAACCCCTTGGGCAAATCGCCAGGGGCTCTGGGTCTTAATTGGCACTCTGTAAAATGGGGTGACATAATGGGCATTTCCCTTAGACCCTCATCTGCAGGAGCCCAGGGCTGACAGGGGATGAGAGATGAATGAGGTCATGCTTTTTAAAGACTTGGCACTCTTGAGTGGAAGTGCAATGTTTAATTACAAGAAAGATATATTCTTGGGGTGAAGAGTTCTTTTTCTTTCTTTTTTTTAACGAAAGATTTTTGGAAGCAAAGTAAACTGGAGCTGGTGTGCAGCACTCAGCACTCACGGCATGAGAAATGTTTATCTAAGGGGTGCACACTGAAATGTGGTTAGAACGAGGGAAGTTATAAAAGGAAAGAGATCTTATCAGCCTTACTGACACTTAAAGCAGGAAAAAGAAAAGAGAGAGCAAGGGAGGAGGTGATCCTAATTAGAGTAAACAAATAGAGGAAAACAGGGCAAAAGTTTAAACTTGGACATTTTCAGAAGTATGCCACCTTTCCCTGGCCTTGCCCTGTCTTTATTAATTCAAGATGGGTTTATGATATCCTCCAAAATTCACAGCTTAAAGAAACTGCACCCCAGGGAAGCAGGCTCACTCATGAGACACACGGGAGCTAATTGCCAGCAGAGATGAGATTAGAGCCCAGTCTCTCGACTCCCTGCAGAGAGGTCTTCTCACTACACTGCACTGACTATGTATAAAGCATCAGCCTGAGATACAAGTCTACTGATAAGACAGTTTATTTATTTCAAGTGTATGTAGTGCTGGTATTATTAGAATTTTCAAGTGTGAGACTGTTGAGGTCCGCCTTCAATAACATTTATTTGTAATTAACAGTGTTCCTCATCCAAGCTGCTAGCAATTCATTCAACTATAGAGCTTTGTACTACAGGTAAAATATCCCTGCCCTTTAGGAGTTTATAATTTTGAGAAAACAGAGCCTAGGCACAAAAGCACTTCCCGTTCAGGGCACACATCCAGGTTGTGGGTTCGATCCCTGGTCAGGGCATGTGCGAGAGACAACACATTGATGTTTCTCTCACATAGACGTTTCTCTCTCCCTGCCTCTCTCCTTTTCTCCCTCCCTTCCTCTCTCCTTTTCTCCCTCCCTTCCTCTCTCTCTAAAATCAATAAACATGTCCTCAGGTAAGGACTTAAAACAAAAGAGTTGGCAAATCATACGACAAGATTAAGATTTGGTGACGACGGGTCCAGGAAGATGATGGAAGAGTTTGGGAGTAGAGCCACCCTGAAGGCTGGAGGAGGCAGGGCTTAAGCTGGAGTGAATTCGGAGATTGGAAATGAGAATTCCTGGCCAGCATCAGGAAGTATGTGGGTCAGGGCCTGGCTGTAGGAAATCCAGCATATAAGGACAGCAAGTTCACCAATCTGGATAGATTTGAGACTTTGTGTACACACACACGCACACACACACACACACGTGTGTGAGGGTGGAAAGAGTTTGGGGCCAGGCTGGGGAAGGCAAAATTAAATCTGAGCGAAAGAAGAAAAGACTGTATCCTAGAAGTAAAAAGTCTGAGAGATTTGGGTAACGGCATGATGAAAATATTAATGGAATTAATCTCACTGTGGAGTGCAATAAGGACTCCAGGGTAAAAAACTAGTGGAGGGAGATTAGTTAGAAAGCTTTTGAGGTATGGAGTGATCTTGCGCAGGTTAAACATGGCCCCTTGCATCATTCATTTACGCAGAACTTCCCTTGATAGAGGAGGAGGAAACTCTGACCATATCCCAAATACCAAAAAAAAAATAGTGGCATCCCCATCAATTGAGAGTAATATTCACTGAAAAGTTCGATGATGTCCTGCTTGGAACAGCTGTCCCCTTGGGCAAAATTCTCCCTGGGCGGTACTGATGTCCAAGAGAGAAGCTAAAATTGTCACAACAGTAATGAAAATGGAGGGACTGAAGTCACTCAGAGTCTGACCCAGCCTCCGGCCCCCAAGCTCCCCACCACTAACTGCTGCCTCCAGGCAGAGCCAAGAGGAAATCCACAGCCGCAAGTGGCTGTTTGTTCGAGCCAGGCCGGCAGTTCGCCGGGGCCAGCAGAAGTCCTTGCACAACCACAACTGTCAGTTGGAAAGAGGAGGAAGGACACCTGGGGGGCTTCAACCTTAAAATAAGATCTGTGGACCCTTGCGAAAAACCACCTTCTGTGCATAGCTGCCTTTTCATATGTTTTTACTACTCTTGGCTTTGGACTTCCGCACCTCTGCAGCCAGAGAAATAAATGCATGAGCAGAACACGTTTTAATGAAGTGTTTTATCTTTGTTACATGGCGTGAGTGTGCGCATGCACATGCACGAGTGTAAGGTACCCATGTCTTACGTAGGAAGGCTAAAGAAAATGCCAGTATCTGCAGCAGGAAAAAATAATGCATAAGTTTGGTTCAGTCTTTGAATAAGTCAAGACGCTGTTTGTGTCTTTCCCTAAAATGTTGCTCCTTTCACCACCAAACTCTTGCTTATCCTGCATTCTTCTCATCTACCGTAATCCTCTTTGTCTTTCAAATTTCTTCTCTGCCACCTTCCTCCTCCAGACCTTCCCTGGAGCATGTCAGCCCCATAGCACCTCCACAGTGTTGCCAAGTCAGCCCCCGTAGTATTAAGTTCCCACTGTTCCCACACAGCCAGGTGGCAGGAAAAACGGGAGCCTACCATCCGTGAACTCACAGCCCACTGAGAGAAATACATGTACAAACAGCTGACCCTAGTGAAATGGGACCAGTGACCTAATGGGTCACACCTTTTAAACATTGGCCTCACTGCCTCACCTGAGACTCTGCTAAGGGAGCGGCCTTAAGCAGCTACGTTCATAGCGTATGACCCCACTGCCCTCCGGTCGCAGGTGAAGGGCCAGTCAAGGGCAACAAAGTCAATGGGCTGGTCAGCAGCCTGTGGAGTGGCCAGGACCAAAGCTGTTGGCTCACCCAGAACTGAGCCGGTCAGATTCCTATTCTTGGGGATTTAAAGTAGAAAATATGACGAGGACACGGCAGCAATCAGCAGGAGTGAAAGGTTGTGAGTTAAGAGGTGGCAGAACAACCCTGACGGGCCTGGGTGAGCCAGCAACCACAGTAGCTGATACTTACTGAATGCCCGCTCTGGGCCAGACTTCACTGTTATCATTTCCGTTTCACAGCTGAGGAAACTAAGACTTAAATGAATTAACTTCACTTTACTCAGGTCTCATTTCCAATATCCTCTCCTCACACAGACCACTCTGTCTAAAGTAGCTTCCTGCTCCCCCCAAATACCTTCCCGGTCCGCTCTGTTTATGTCCTTTAGAGCCTCACTACTCAAAGTTTGGGCCATGGACCAGCAGCATCAGCACCAACCAGCAGCTGGTTAGAAATGCAGCATCTTGGTCCCGCCCCAGACCTACTGATTCATAATCTGAATTTTAACAAGAACTCTTTCCACATTAAAGTTGAGAAGGTTAAATATTTTTTCATTGTTACCTAAATTCTGTTTATTTTTCCTTCTTTTTTAAATTGAATTTTAATAATAGTTGACATACATATTATTTTCAGGTGTACTGGATAGTGATTCAACATTTCTATACCTTACGAGGTGATCACCGTGGTAAGTCTGGCAATGATCTGACACCACACAATTATTACAGTTATTGACTATATTCTCTCTGCTGTACGTTATAACCCTGTGACCTAGTTCATAACTGCAAGTTTATACATCTTAGTCCCCTTCCCCTTTAACACCCATTCTCCCACCCCCCTTCCCGATGTGTTTGCATTATTTTATATTACATATATTACTTTATATTGCTTATGACAGTCTATAGGTTTTTTAAGTTATGTATTGTCTGTCTACTCTAACAATACTGTAGATTCCATAGGGGAGGGGTTTGGTTTCAACTTGACCACGTCGTCTCTTTATTCCCCAGGACGTAAAACATATGGTAGGCACAGACTGACAGGGCCCAGAAGAGAGGGGGGAGGGGGATAAGGGAGAAAAGAAGGAGAAGGGCCTAGTTAAAGAACAAGTATGAATGACCCATGGACATAACAGGGTGGGGAGTGGCTGTAGGAGTGGGGGTGGGTGGGCATGGGAGAGCAATGGGGGGAAATTGGGACAACTGTAACAGGACAATTTTTTTAAAAAAACATTAAAAATTCCCTCATGGAAAAAAAATATTGATTGAATGAATGAATGATATTGCCCAAGTTCTCCCAGTTAATAAATAATTGAAATCAATATCCAGGATTCCAAAACCCAAGCAGTGGCTTTCTGTCTGAAGCACTCATTGCCCCAGTTTTGGGGAGCGCTGTATGGCTCTGAACTGGGCCTCCCTGGCAATGACGCTCTGCAGTCTCACCCACGGTGGCGCCCCCGGTCAAGGGGCAGCCTGCACCCAAGGACTTGTGGATGGGGACATACAGAGACTCAGCCCCTTTTCCCTCTGTTTGGGACAACTCTGAAGGGCAGTCACAGCTCCATGGCTCCCCATGGGACTGGCAGAGGCCTGTGTCTACTGCATTGCAGCCCAACTTCTCCCTCTGCCAGGTCTGTTTCCTTTCCTCTCTCACAGGAATCCATCCCAAGGGCATCCTCCCCAAATTTTCCTAATCCACATCTCCATCTCAGAGTGAGTGCCCTAGGGAAGCCAAGCTGAGACCAACTGACACATGGGGACAGGTGGAGTCACACTGATGGTGGGCCCCTCAAAAGAGACCCAGGAGCTCCTGCCAAGAAGCAGCCTTGGACCATTTCCAGGTTCCAGGAGGGCCAGTTGTTCCTCCTCTGAAGTTCCCATGACCTACCACCTGTAAATGAGCCCCGGTCCTGCAATGAAAGCAACCATGTTAGAGAGGCATAGGGATGGACATTCAGAGGAATGTGACTGATTTTAATGTAAGGGATCAGAGACTTCTAATTGTGTAGGAATGGCCTCCAATATAAGGTTTTAAAGTCAGGCAGCAGTATAACTTAATTAGCAATAGGGACAAGGTAGACATGTAATAAATACTTAACAGAGCATAAGGTACCAGAAACAAACATCTAAATATCAAACGTGGAGTATAGCTAAAGAAACATGAATGTTTTTCTCTTACTGAAGGCGTGAATTAGCCTTTGTATTTTAACCATAAAGTCTACAACACACTCAAACTATGATATCAGCATTGGAACGTAGGTAAGTTGGATATTCAGATAATATCCAAGAGCGCTTTGGGTTTCTGAAGTACTTAAAGGACCTACACATTGAAGCTGTTCAATAGCCCTGAAGGCAGAGTTCCAGAGAGAGAGAAAATAGTTGACTAAGACTGGAATCTACGTAATGGTCCCATTTCAACCACCCACCAGTGGACGTGTTATCTCAAGAGTCCTTGAGATACAACAGGGCTCTGGCTACCTTCCCACCCGAAGTAACTAAAACATGGGAAAAACCCATAAAGCACAGTTCTCGAGACACTGGACATCAGACCACAAAGGACAGAAAACAAATGAGGTGAGCCCTACCATTGCCCCCACATTACTGCCTGGAGAAAATTTCTAGGCCACGTACAGGGAGGGGAACTCCAGAGAGAGCCCAGTGGTCTCCCTAAATTGAGGAGACAGAACTGGGGGTGTTGGGAAGTGAGGACAGTTAGAAGTCACAGGGCACACAGTCTGTGAGAAAGAACTCCAGAGATGGAAATGGAAAGCATTATGCTAAGTGAAGTAAGTCAGGCGGCGAGGGACAAATACCATATGATCTCACCTGTAAGTGGAACCTAATCAATAAAACAAACAAGCAAGCAAAATATAACCAGAGACATTGAAATAAAGAACAAACTGACAGTGACCAGAGGGGAGGGAGAGGGGACAATGGGGAAAGAAGGGAAAGGGTAGTCAAGGAACTTGTGTAAAGGACCCATGGACAAAGCCAAAGGTGGGTAGGATTGAGGGTGGGGGTGGGTGGGACTGGGGAAAGTGGTGGTGGGAAAATGGAGATGACTGCATTTGAACAACAATAAAATAGAGAGAGAGAGAGCGAGCTCCAGAGATCTGCAGAGGGTCCCTCTCAAGTATTCAGTTGAGAACCAAGCCATGCATGGGTGTCAAGAGATTAAGAGAAAATGGTGCCTAGAGCTTGAGTAGCGGGGAAAAATTAACCCTACATGAAATGCAGCTCTGGCCCCACCTAACAAAGCTTAAAAGCCACACTAGGATGGCTCTACGTTACGTAATAATGTTGCAGAACAAAGCTCAGAAATACAGAAAAACAAAAAGATCCAGCACCCAACAAGATAATACTCACAATGGCTGGCATCAAATAAAAAATTATCAGGCACCCCAAAAGAAGCAGAAAATGTAATCCATCTGGGTCCATTTTAACTGACCCAGACTGACCCAGATGATAGAATTAGCAGACAAGGACATTCAAACAGACAGTATAACTGTGTCCATGCATTCAAGAAGCTAGAGGAAATAGTGAACATGTTAAGACAGGAAAGATTTTTTAAAAAATCAAACTTCTAGAAATGAAGCACAGTGAATCAAGCCACGAGGTCTGCTCTAAGATCCTTCAAGAGTGTTACTGTGCTCCTCCCAGAGAAACAGAAAGCTCAGCCAGCATTCCTCTTTCGCCCTTCCTCCGTCCACGAGGAGAGACCTGTAGGGATGCTACTTCTGGCACTGCTCAGCAAAAGGGCCCCTTCTAACTTCTTACAGAGGTTGGAGCTCAGGACTGTATGAAGCAAGACCAACGGCCACAAAGGGGCAGCAGTTCTCTTTTTGAAAAGCTAGTGGTGCCAGGCAGAGCAACAGATGAGAGGCCAGGGGCCCTGAGTTCTGGTCCCCTTTCCCCCCTAGCAGCTGTGTGTCTTTGCTCAATCTAGTTAACCTCTCTGAACCCCAGTTTCTTAGCCTATAAAATAAGGATGATAATGATAATACTCACTTGTAAGACTGTTGTGAAAACTCAATTGCATTAGATAAGGAAATGCATCTGAGAGTTCTAAAGTCCACATATTTTAATTATTTTCACGTACTACAAAAGCCAGGACACAGGTACCAGCATCTGTGGGTATGCTGCATGGTTTTCGTCAACTCCCAACCCCACCCCCAGGAACTGCTTACTCATCATTCCCTTTTTATCGCCATGCCTCTGACGTTCTTCAGGGCTTCTTAGTTCATAGTAAATAAGACAAGAGCAAGTAAGACATTTGAACAACTAAGCATGAGAAAAAAATTTTAAAGCTTGCTACCCTAGCTCTCCATGCTGTGTAACAAACCACTTCAAACTGATCGGTGTGAAATAACAACCATTTGATTGTTGCCTGCTGGTTCTGTGGGTCAGGATTTGGACTGTGCTCAGAGGGAATGGCTCGTGTCTGCTCCACTGCATGTGGGGCCTTCCCAAGTGCCCTTGAACTGCTGTGGGCTGGAATCCTCTGAAGGCTTCTTCTCTCATGTGTCTGCCCCTGAACTGGGGGACCTGGAACTAAAGCTGGGCTTAGCAAGGACTATTGTGTGGAACATTTCCACGTGGCCTCTCCACAAGCTTGGGCTTCTCCCAGCATGAGGGCTGTGATCCAAGGACAATCAGCGGAGAGTGGCCAGAGAGAGGGCATTGTACACAAGGCAGGTGAAAGGCGGGGCCTCTTATTCCCTAGCCTAGACAGTCCACCATTGGTGGAAGCACAGCCCACCCAGAATCAAGAGGAGAGGACAGAGACTCCCTTTTCAATGCCAGTATTTGGGGCTATGTTTTTAAAAGTGCCAAAGTTGATACCTCAATGTTACACAGCAGAAGTACCATTAAGGCTTAGTCAAGTTCCCGGGACACATGACGGTCAATGGCACCATCTTTCTCTGCATGAATCCAGCCCAAGAAAACCTTATCTTCAACAGCCCATCTCTCTAGATTGCCTGAATCATCATTTGTATTAATTAATCACCTCGTGTCACTGAGGATTGCTAAGGCAGTGGAGTGGCATCCCTAGAAATTAGGCCTGGTTGGTCAGAAGCACAACATTAAAACCCTCCCATGAAATTATTAACAGGAGGAAACCAATTGCAGAGCTGCCCTCTGAGCTTAATTCTAATGACCCTAGGACACCAAAAGAGAAACTTTATTTTCCTGAAGCAAAATTTAAATCTCAGAAAATTTTAACTGACAATGTGTTTATATTAGAATCCCTAGTCTTCAGGGTCTACTCCAAAGAAAGTCAAAGTTAATAAAAGCGTGCATATAATAATGACTTAAGTAGAAACAGGCCTGGTTCTGCAGATATTAGGTTTGACACTTTTCAAGTTTTATAGAAAGAATGACAAGCCTGGTCTGAATTAGAAGGACTCTAGCTTAATATTTTCTGTGAGATAGGGTGGGATGGGTTAGGATGCAAAGGTATTCAATATCTTAGCAAAAGAGCCTGGGGAAAACTCTGTCACCTCCCCCCCCACACCCCACACCCTGCAAAGTTGAGCTCAAGCAAACTGAAGGAGCTGTCACAAGCCGGAATGACAGTGTTGGAAGCCCTGCTCATTTGGTTTGGTTTGAACAAAAATACAGCCCTTGATTTAGGGAGAAAAGCAGAATCACCACAAGTGACAAGGCTTGTGGAAAGACAAGAGCTGGTGTCAGGCTCTGTCATGTGGGACAAGTGGCCACAACACACAACTGCCTCTTCTAATGAAAAAGAATCAGCGATGCTTTCCGGTTTTGCATTTAAACACAAAGTGTGCATTAAGACTCGTGACTCAGGAAGGCCATGCAATGTGGTGGCTGGAAAGGTGATCACTGCAGCAAACCCATTTGGATCTGCAGTCTCTCTACTTACTACCTGTGTGCCTTGTATAATTACCTTGTCTCCCCTAAGCTTTAGGATCCTCATCTGTAAAACGGGGAAAAAATAATATTAGCTCTCTCATAGGGTGGCTGACAATGTATGTGGAAATTTAACATAGTATAATTCCTTAAAAAAGCATCCCTAAATCCGATTTTATCATTTTCTTTATTTCTGTATAGTTTAATTATTTTAATGCTATCAAGATAATTTATACCTTTTATAGAAAATTGGACAGAGATATATACACAGAAAAACAAACATCACCCACAATGCTGCCAGCCAGAAGCAATTTTTGTTCACATTTTAGAATATTTCATTTACTCTTTCTACAGTGCATTTCCCCTCTCAGCTTTCACTGTGGGGGTAATTCTGCATGCTATCGTTTTCCCTTCTTGTCACAGCATCCATATTTCCCATGCAACTAAAAATCCCTCCTGAACCTCACTTTGAAGGGTTGCATAGTCTTCCATTGCACACTCATGTGACTCTCTTAACTGTAAGACAAAACCTTTCTCCGGAAAAAACAAATTTTGTTATTTTCCTTGGGAGAGAAGAGGCATTGCAAGGGCTATTTGTGCTGTCTTCACGTTTAATTGAATGATCCCAGTACCAATTTAAAGGCATTAACCATTATTAAAGATAGCCCTAGATCTGCCCATTTAAAGAATGTGTTCTTAGCTACTAGTCTAGTTCTCTATCTTTGCAAGTAGGAATTCTTGCATAATTTCCTCAAGAATATTGCAAGCCCATGATTTTCATGAAGGAATGATTTCAATTTGCTGATTTTTCACTTACATATATTCCGTCACTTCTTCTGATCAGTCCTTTTTTAGAAAATATAAGAAAGCAGGGCTGTTGTGGTTAAAAACTGCCTTCCTGCCCATCACAAATAAAGCCATTTTCTTCTCTTTCATAACTGCTCTGAGAAGTCAGCAGGTAATTAAGGGAAGACATTTATTAATAAATACATGTACACTCTGCAATCACCAGGTACACATGAAGGAAGCTGGAGAGCAATGCAGATGTCAATATATTGGTGAGATTGGCTTTTCCGTCAACAATTTTAAAATCTTAATGGTACATCTTTGTTTTGGCCATTCTTGCCTAAACATTTAATGCTCCACCCAATTGCGTCTCACGTTCGTTATTCAAGTTTTTTACACTTCGATTTGGGGTCTGTCTCCTTACGCAGGCCACGGAGACCAAACAGAAACTGCCTTGAAATGCAAACAGTCCCTGAATTATGATACCTATTACTTTTTATTAGTAGTAAAAAACAAAAAGAAGCAAGGAACAATTCTATTTATGCAGAACAGTTAGACCATAAATAATAATAAAATCCTAAAACTATACCACTACTTACATAATATTAATTTAATTCTAATGAAAAACAGGTTTAGGTGTTAACTCCACGACAGCAAATGTGGTACATTTTTGCTTTCATCCAATATTTATACCCTAAAAATATTTTGGTTTAGGAAATAGAGTGGTGATAAAAAATTACAGTCTTTGAATATTGGGCTTTGACTACTCCCCTGCTGCCCTTTATTGTATGTTTCAGTAAAATACAGTACATCTTGCTGTTTTATTTCATTGTTTGTGGCCCGTGCAAAATCCTATTGTCCAGCTGCCCAGCATAAATGAACAACAAATCAGAAGAACCAGAGAGACACTTAAACTGATTAAACTGGGTCTGAAATTTTCCTTTTACTGCTAAATTATCACCTTATTGCAATTATTTTTACACTATGTGATTATTTTTACACATTGTGATTATTTCTGCAAAATTCAAGGGAGACGCTAGTCAGAGGGTTTAGGCTGCATACAGGGTGGGACAAAAGTAGGTTCATAGCAGTGAGTATGTGAAACGCAGTGTATTCTTGAATTATTATTTATTGATTACAGTATGATTTTTGCATACAAACGACTGTATGCCTACTTTTGCCCCACCCTGTGTAGCACGGCACCTTAAAATCTCAAGCCTAGTAAAGAGTTCAGTTTTCATATCTTTAGTCGTGTCTTTTTCTCCCTAAAATCACTTAAATTGGCTGATTAGTGGAGCTTGAGTAACCAGGCCTTTCTTTAAAAAATTATTTTACTCAAGATTCATCCCCTTACTTCTTTTAAAAGTTATTTGACCTAAGGAACTTTGTCATAAATTGAAGAAATGTAACACTTTGTCACCAAACCAAACCAGACAAAGGACAAAAACAGAATGAGGATATTCACACTTTACCCACAGAGTTATCTAGAGTTAGATAAATAGACTACAGGCACGTGAGGGAATGCAGAAAATAAGAGAACAGATCAAGTTTGCAATATAAAAATGAACACATGAAAACCTTGAGCTACATTTAAGGATCTTCTTTAGAAGTACCTGATAAAGCAGAACATATGGCAACTGAAAACTAAGAAAACATATTGTTTCAACCCAAATCAGAAATATTTCTTTATCAAGGCCAGGTGTATATAGACAAAACAGAAAACCAGAGATACAAATACAGTCGCATGAATTGTACACCACGCAGCTCCAGGGCGGGCCATTTGCTCAGGCTGCACTGTGAACGGTGCCTTGGTTACGTCTTTAATTTTGTGCCTCCTGTTCAGGAATATATGATTGCAAGAAAGTTAGAATGCCAATTACTTTTTTAGGGCCTCTGATAAAAACATGTTACTAAATCAAGGTAAATAGGTATGAATTAAATACACTATGGTGAGTTTTATTGGCTACGCAAGAAAAAAAACAAAATTTCCACATTAGAGGAGGCTACCTACAGTTGAATTGAGGAGAACTGTTAAGGTATGTAAGAGACCAATTTTGAAATAGTTCAGAAGCATTCGCTACCAACAGACAATTAATGTGCTGTCACATGGGGTCATTTTCCAGACATAAAAGTGAATCTGGCCAGAGCTCCCTCTCCCTGGTTATACTGGAGTACCCATTTTTTTTTTGTACTTGAAAGTAAACAAATAGCATTTCTTCTTAAAAATTACAATATTCAGCCTTATCACCAATTCAAAATCGCCTTTTTAATTTCACATTTGAATTAATAAGGTTTAAGTTTATCTGGGGGAGGGACTCACATGTTTAAAGCTTCATTCTAATTCTAACATGTGTAATAGAAGGTAAAAATTCAGATAGCATACCAACTCAGATGGCAAGTTTTTACTTACCGGTGTCAGCTCCACTGAGTTTCCCAGAGTCTCTTCTTATTTAGATATATATATATATATAAAATATCTTATCACCTGCTACTTATAGGCAAATATTAAAGACATCTGAATGATTAAATCTCAAGTGATCTACATATGTTAACATATGCCAAAGAAGGACTTTTGACTCTTCAATTACTTTGGTTTTCTTGACTGAACAAACTTTCCTTGACTAGAGCCGATGTCAACTGTTGGATCAAATGTTAGCATCAACTCAAATGGATATATTTCCTAAGTGCAAAGCAACTCTGTGCACCACGACTGAGCAGGCCCACATCCTCCCTCGCGTATGCTCACCTAGGCTTACTAGTGAGCACCCCCTGAACACACACAGCCAGGAAAATCCAAACCCAGTTCGTGTGCACACAAGCGGGCATTCATATACTCAATCTGTCAGCTTACGTTAACAGTAAGAATTCCCTTTTTTGTGGTGAAGAATGTCGATTATACCCCAAATGAATAAATGAAAGAAAGAAAGAAAGAAAGAAAGAGAAAGAAAGAAAGAAAGAGAGAGAAATTCCTCTACAGAAACAGAAACTCATCCATTGGTATGGGAAATTGCTGGAATTCTCAGAGTACTAAGGTGTAGGCAAATGATTAACACATCTCCATAAATCACAGCAGATTTAAGATTTAAATACACACTAAAAATGGCAGGGACTCTTGGGTCTTCTATTTATAAATGCAGTCCTTCTTTTTCTTCTGCTTCTCCTCCACCCCCTCCCCTTTGGATCAAAGAGAGAATTCCAAGCCAACTGAAAAACAATGGTAAATGTTTGCATTGCTGAAATTCATGCTGGTGCCATAAGTGGATTTAAGGCGGACTGGGCTCTATAAACAAAATAAAAAGATGGCATCCAAATGAAAATATGTAGAAAAGATACTGGGGGAAAATGCTTCAGAGAAGCAGTCTGGTTAGTTGTAAAATGACTTTAAATTAGGCTTTAAAAAGGATTGCTAAATCTTGACACATATATGAGCAGCTTATTATCATGCAATTGTGCAGTAGTTGCTTGATCTTGTTACTGATTCGTCACATATGAATAAATGATTAATTACCAGAAAGGCTAAAACAGAGTAGAGTGAGAGTACTGAAGCTCGCCCTGAAAGAGGGGCTTAAACACGTTTATTGCCCTTTAAGTGCATTTCATTAAGGCCAATTAAGGACTTTCATGTCTTATTAGAAAAATGAAGTAGATTTATGAGGTTTTCGTAGGTTGTAAATGCTGGGGCTAGCAGATACAAAACTAAGCAGAAATGGTAGTTAAGAGCTAAGAAAATATATACAAATGCT
The DNA here is from genome assembly GCF_022682495.2 of Desmodus rotundus. NCBI lineage: Eukaryota > Metazoa > Chordata > Mammalia > Chiroptera > Phyllostomidae > Desmodus > Desmodus rotundus. The sequence goes on along the minus strand of NC_071394.1, from coordinate 110,265,455 downwards.
CCCAGAAAGCAAATATTTAATGGCAGTAAAAGCCAGTTCAACACGAAGGCGATCTTTAAATAAAAGAAAAGGCATAATTTTCATTTCCTATCGCTTACTCACTATAAACATCAGAATTTGCACAGGTGAAAGGTTTCTCTCTGCAGTTCGGGAACCTAACTAAGGGTGGGGAAAAAAATAGCCAACTCTAAAATGACCTGACAGTCACTGAGTTTTTTGTCAAAACAAAAGCAGACATTCATAAAAATGTTCTTTTAATACCAGGGTGAGAAACACATTCTTGAAAAAGAGGAAGCTCAGAAGTGAATCCAGCCTTGAAATGGTTGTTAATAAACATAATAAACAGACAGCAAGCAAAATTCACTGGCTGTGGTCAGAGCCACGCACCTAACTTCCCACTTTTCCGGTCCTGTCAGATGGTGTCAGAACATTAGCCCAACCAAATGGTTATTACACACCCTGGATTTCCTTGATTCATTTTCAAGGACTATTGCCATGACAGGTTAGCAAGCATTTCCTGTGGCCCTTAGGGAATCATTACCACCCCCACACCATTCTAGCCATGGGCTGATCTATTTACTCAACACTCAAGCTGTTCTCCTCTCTCTCTCTCTCTCTCTCTCTCTCTCTCTCACACACACACACACACACACACACACACACACACACAGCCCTAAACAATACCATCTCAGGAGACTCCTGCAGCTTTGTCACATGCAGGAATGAACATTTATGAATGTTTGGTAAGATGCACAGGTTTACCTTGCACACCATTACGGAAAGCCTCAACTGTTCATCACATACCGTCTTGGATAAATAATTTAAAACCATATGAAACTTCAAGGAAATATCAACTGAAGATGTACAATTGCAACTTTTTCAGCACAAATCTCTTCTCTTCAAAAAAATGAATATTGGCAAGTCAGTGGATTATGTCTTCTTGATTTTTTTCAAAAACTCAAGAGAAGTGCCATACAGCACATGAAAGATGTCCAAAACTCACCAACAGTTTTGCAGCACACATATTACTTTAAAGTAAACGCCTTGGTTTTGCTGGTAGAAAACCCATTTGCAGCCACAGAAGAGACTGAACGTGGAATTTCGGCACTTCTTCAAGAGCACCGGCAAGTCCTTCTGCTGAGAACCTTTAAAATGGTATTACTAGAAGACCTAACAGCAGGAAGTCGCACACTAACTGCTGTTTTAGAAGGAAATGTGATGAGATGGTCGATGATATTTATAAAGGTAGAACCTGTAAAATGGAAGGTGAAGTCCAATAAGCGCATCCTCGCCAAAAATAACAAGAGCATAGAACAGCAAACAAAATATTAATTTCAATGTTTTTAGTGTAACTCTATTTTGTTCTGTAAATTTGATTTTCCAAACAAATAATGGACTGGACAGAGACCTAAAGCAACTAGCCATGTATCTGTTCAGATTCTGCAAAGAATTTTATTGAACCGAAATGTGATGAGCATCTGTCCTTGGTGATTTATTCCAAACAGCGGAGATGTTATAAAATGAACACATTGCATCTCCTGCTATAAAAGAGAAGCAAAATGATCTTTTAGTTAATATCCAATCAAACTTCAAGACACCTTATGGAACACAAGGATTTCATGGGATCATTTCATTCCATTGCACCTTTCTCCAGGACGCTAAGAGGGGATTAATTTAAGAATTTCCAAAATGCAGAGTTAAATGTGTGTAACCAGTTTTATTTTTTCCAGATCAACAGATGCCACTTGGTTTTTATTTTTATTTTGACAATCCAAAATGTAGGCCCAGGCTAGGGTGTTAATTACCAGTAACTTCTTATTAAAGAACCAAGAATGCTTTTTCAGAAAGTTCACTACCAATTTGGACCCTAGGGTCACTGAGCTACACATGAATCTTTTCAAGTTCAGGACTGGGTACATGTTGTCAGGCACAATAGACTATTTCTGGACGAACTACTGCTAAAAAGGAAGGAAAAAGTTGGATTTAAACGCCTCCAAAGACTTCTAGTTTGTGAATTTTATTCTACAGAAAAATTTTCAGTTGGCTTCAAGTACAGAACAATCCCAAACAGATCAATGACCACGGGACAACCACGGGGACATTAAAATTATCACTCAGGGCCCAAATATTTCCATAATAAAGCACTTCCAGTGTCAAATAAAAACAACACAAATTTTATCTCATCTCTCCAATTTATTTTAAAAGAGTTCATTAAAACAAGGGGATTAAACTTTCAAGTGATGAAAAGGTAATTTCTGTTTATATCAAACTCAAAAAAAAGCCTCAAATTATCAGAGTTTAGAGCAAAATGAAATCTTAATATTAGGAAAAGAGAGCGCTGTCTACTGAATCATAGAATTAAATCTGCCAACACAAAGAACACGGGTGTGATAAGGGAGGATTTAGCATATTCAACCAGAGCTAGACAACTTCAAACCCAAAGTAGACCGATTTCTTTGAATTTTCAAGGTTGGCCGTCCATAAATCTTCACTGTAATGAACAAGCTTCCAAGCCTTGCCCTTTCCTGTAGGCTGTTCAAATCCTAATGAAATTCTATAAATAGGGCATGCTTGGCAGAGCTCTGTGGTGCCTCTTTGGGGTGGACAGTTTTGAGATAGAGGGGTGACTTTAAGGAAGTGGGCATAAGCCTAATCAGTCCTTTAAAATTCAAACTAGCTTTGTAAAAACCTCCCTGCTCTATTTTAAGGCCCCTATCAGTATTTCAGAGGTAAAGATCCGTGGGCTGGGAGCAAAGGTCACAAACCACCAATGTGCATGCCACGTTTCCACCATACATATGTTTTGGTAGGGCCAGATAGTTTTTAAAACTGGTAAGCCAATATGTAAAAACCAGGAAATTTTACCAGGTTTCTAGTTTCTTTTGAAAAATTAAAATATCTGAAACACTAGGCCCAAATTCTCTGTGGCAGTGGTTGGCTGGAACAGAGTGTGCTCTCTCTCTAGTGCCCGGCCCACCTTGACGGTTCATATTCACTCATTACTGCTCCTCACATATGTCTGACCTTTGAGTTTCGACGCCAGACTCATAGTCTCTGATCCTTTTCTCCACATCCCTTAAAATCCTCATGTATCTTAATTCAATGAACGGTTAACCAGAAAGAACAAGAGATACTTTATTTAGGACCTATGTAACCTACCTAAAAATTGATTACAAAATAAAACTCTGAATATGGACTGATCATCTTTGCAGTCCCTTATACCAGAGATTAGCAAACTATGGTCCATGGACGGCCACATCCTACTGCCATCTGGCTCTGTAAGTAAAGTTGTACTGAAACACAGCCACACTCATCTGCTTACTTGTTGCCTACTGCTGTTTCACACTACAATCACTATTATTCTGAGAGACCGCGCAACCTGCAAAACCCAAATATTTATTACCTGGCCCTTTCCAGAAAAATGTACCAACACCTGCCCCCTTACTCTCTAGACTCAGAGTTGGGTCCCCCTCTCTAGAGCCCACAAATGATGCTAAGGTTTCCCTTAATGACTATTGCTCCTTCCCAAAGCATTTGGCATCTTCTAAGGTCACCTGCCCAAGTCAGTAATTACCTATTTTTCAGAGTGGGTGTAGTCAGAGTTCCAAAGGTGAAAAGTGTTCCTTTAATAGAATTATTTCCTCAGTACCTACACACCTGAGCGTAAAATTTCCTTTGTTGGCCTCCTCAGCAGATGTCTATTTGGACAGTAATTTGTGAACTGGAAATATCTCAGTTTAACTTTCTAAAATAATGCATTCAAGGGGATAAACCTGAAGTCCTCGCTGCCCACTATTTTGTTGAGCAGACATGTGGTCATCGTATGCCCTGTCTGACACCGTGATATGTGTAGCCCCAAGGTCTCAAAAACACAGGCCATTCTTCCTCATTAAAAGCAGTAAAGTCAATAAATATGAAAGTCAACCAATGAGATAAAAGTGACACAGGTCTACATAATGGGTGATGTTCTTCCTGCCCCAACCTGCGGAAAATCTGAACTACTAGCCAACGCCTATTTATGCCTTACTCTGTTCCACATGTTGTACCATGAATGTGTCATCTAAACAATAACCCCGTTAGACAGGTACTATTATGCTCCCATTTTATAAAGGAGCAAACTGAGGTTTAAAGAGGTTCAGAAGTTTTTACTCTAAGTCATAAAGCTGATAAAAACAGAACAGAGACTAAAATTCCAGTCTGTCTGGCTTCAAAGACTTAGCTTTCATTGAGATTTCATGAAGCTGTAGAGGTTGCCATTGGGACAAACTCCTTTTCCAGCTGCAGGAATTGAGCAGTGAATAATCATTCAGCTTGATGAGATTACAAATTCAGCATTTGCTCAAATTCCCAAAAGGTCACTGAGACAATGTGCTGGGCAAAGCATCTTCTACTTCACTATAATTCATCCTTCCAATAGAACTGTATCTATAATTCTGATGAGCCATAGTCAGTCACACAGGTTGGGCAAATACCTAAAGATTCTAGAATGTGAACAAATGTCAGAAGTCTCTTAGATGTACAAACATATTCCAGAGGTGATCATGTCAAAATTGTCAGCATATATTTAGCTTCCCTTCTCATTGGTGAACTTCTAAAGTTGACTTTCACATCTTAGTTAAACATGAGGTTTCTCCTTGTCGGGGAACTATCCACGAGCTCCATCAGGGGACAGTCAAACTTACTGGTTAACCTCCTCCTAACCTCACCTCCTTCACCAGCAAAATGTGATCCAGTATTCCTCACCCAGTGAGAACTCAACTCGATCTCTGTCTGGTGATTAATACCGTAAATATATTGCCTCCTATAACCCAGGGAACCTGCGCTGCCTTTTGTCAAGTCAAAAGTCTGTGCGTAAGGAAATGTGAGCTTGTTCTCAGTCGAGGAAAGTGGCATTGTGTAGGGACAGAATGTGAAAGAAACTAAAAAAAAATTTTTTAAGTGCCTTCTGGAATTTCTCATTATCCTGGATTTTTTGTTTTTGCTTTCTCTGTGTTTATCTTCATTCATAGCCTTTCATATCATTAAGAAGAAAATTAGGGTTTGTGTCTAAAATACAAGCTTTTGTATTTCATTTTTATATCTTTCTACCTGAAGAGGAATGGTCACATTCCATGAGCTTTCTTGCTAACAATGGCCAGTAATTTGAGAGAAACCCCCCTTTTTAGCGGTGAAGGCACATCACACGAGGCAGGTGCCTGGGGAGGAATGTGTCATAAAGGCACATTCCTCATAATCAAGGATAATTCAAAAGGGAAACAGTGACCGAACGTCCATGAGAGCCAACAGAAGCCTAATCCGGAGCCCAGCTCTGCAGACGGGGACACAGGCTGCTGCAAAGCCAGGGCAGATGCCAGGGAAGGGACCAGCCACAAACGAACAGAAGTCCAGTCCAGAGCTTGGCATCTGGGTTCTTCAGCTGCCAGGCTTGCCTTGCGAGTAGCCACAGCGTTTGGCTCCTGTGCACAAAACAACAGAGGATGAGGCTCAAGGGGTCCATGCTCTGTCCTGCCAGCAACAGGATGAGCAGTGCCAAGAGAAGGCTGCAGTGCCACCCGGGTGCCAATGTGCCTTGGAACGGCTTTGATATTTTCTAAAGGGACAACAGAATTCCTGCAAAAAGAAAAGACCAGATCCAACATGCAGAACCATTTTTCCTATTTTCCTTTTTTTTTAAAAAAAAAATGCTATTCCTGTCTACGGTT